>NC_037670.1:174132667-174359711 GCF_003255815.1 Theropithecus gelada
TTTTTTTTTTTTTTTTTTTTTTTTTTTTTTTTGAGACGGAGTCTCACTGTGTCTCCCAGGCTGGAGTGCAGTGGCGCGATCTCGGCTCACTGCAAGCTCCGCCCCCCGGGTTCACGCCATTCTCCCGCCTCAGCCTCCCAAGTAGCTGGGACTACAGGCGCCCGCTACCGCGCCCGGCTAGTTTTTTGTATTTTTAGTAGAGACGGGGTTTCACCATGTTAGCCAGGATAGTCTCGATCTCCTGACCTTGTGATCCACCCGCCTCGGCCTCCCAAAGTGCTGGGATTACAGGCTTGAGCCACCGCGCCCGGCAATATATATTCTTATATAGAGCTGAGCTCTCATAACAGTGAAGGCTATCTCTGGGGTGGCAGTGGGGGATGAACTAAAACCCAGATAGGTAAATATGAGCTGATCCTGGGAATGCCTGTGGTGGTTGTGGTGAGCTAACCAAGGTGCTTCAGTTTACACAGCCATCTGGGTACAGGAGATTTGGCCTAAGACCTGAGTCTACCTTCTATTGTACCAAGTCAAACTCTTAGAGAGCCATAATATTAGTAAAAGCATTGGGGGGGAAAAAAAAAAAAAAGCATCCACTAGCATAAGAACACAGGACATTTTTCTCTTTCTGGGGAGGCAGAGGGCATCGCCCCTGAGAATCCATAACCATACAACTACCTTCACACTTGTTAGGGCTTTGAATTTATACTACCTACATGGTTCAGAAATTCCTCAACCTGAAAGTTAACATAAAAAGTACTCAGGCTAACAATGATTCTAGAGTATCCCCTGGTGGCTCACACCTGTAATCCCAGCACTTTGGGAGGCCAAAGTGGGTGGATCACCTGAGGTCAGAAGTTCAAGACCAGCCTGGTCAACATGGTGAAACCCCATCTCTACTAAATATACAAAAATTAGCCAGGTGTGGTGGTGGGCGCCTGTAATCCCAGCTACTCAGGAGGCTTAGGCAGGAGAATCATTTGAACCCTGGAGGCAAAGGTTGCAGTGAGCCGAGATTGTGCCATTGTGCTCCAGCCTGGGCAACAAGAGTGAAACTTCGTCTCAAAAAAAAAAAAAAAAAAAAAAAAAAAGAAAAANATACCCTCAAGCCAGACTGCACAGGATTCCTACTGATAAAGCCTGGCTTAAGATGGCCTTACAATTCAAAGTAATAAATATACAAGGAACCAGCCTATTATGAGTGAGAACCACCAAACAAAACAAAGTCATAAAGTCAGGCCATAGAGTTACCAGACAGATCCTATAAAGTAAGGGTAGTTAAAAATCTTAAAGACATGAGGAATTGAAAGCATGGACACCTATGATTTTTTTAAAGATAAAGCAGATACATCTAACATGAAAAGTGCAGTCACTAAAACTGATAATTTAATTAACATTAAACACACATTAGGCAAAGCTAAAGAGAGATTTAGGAATGAAAGAATGTAAATATTTTAAAAATTACTAGGAATGAAGCACAAAGGCCTAAAAAAAATGAAAAATATGAAAGAGTAACTAAAAGAGATGGTGCAGAATAAAGGGGTCCAACAAATGTCAAATACAAATTCCACAAGAAGAAAGTGTAATGGGAAAGAGACAATATTCATTTCACTTTTATTTATTTATTTATTTTTTGAGACAGAGTCTCGCTTTGTCACCCAGGCTGGAGTGCAGTGGTGTAATCTCAGCTCACTGCAATCTCTGCCTCCTGGGTTCAAGCAACTCTCCTGCCTCAGCCTCCTGAACAGCTGGGATTGGAGGCATGCGCCGCTATGCCTGGTCAATTTTTTGCATTTTCAGTAGAAACAGGGTTTCACCATATTAGCCAGACTGGTCTTGAACTCCTGACCTTAGGTGATCTGCCTACCATGGTCTCCCAAGTGCTGGGATTACAGGCGTGAGCCACCATGCCCAGCCTGGGAAGAGGCAATATTAAAAGACATAATAGCTGAGAATTTTCCAGACTTGTACAAAGACGTGACACCTCAGATTTAGGATTCATGAGTTCCAAGAAAGATAAATAAAAGATCCATACCTAGTCACATTGCAGCGAAACTTCATGATACCACAGATAAAGAGATGTTGTTTTTTTAGACGGAGTTTCGCTCTTGTTGCCCAGGCTAGAGTGCAACGATGTGATCTCTGCTCACTGCAACTTCTGCCTCCTGGGTTCAAGCGATTCTCCTGCCTCAGCCTCCCGAGTAGCTGGGGTTACAGGCATGCACCACCATGCCTGGCTAATTTGTTTGTATTTTTACTAGAGTCAGGGTTTCTCCAGTTGGTCAGGCTGGTCTCAAACTCCTGACCTCAGCTGATCCTCCCGCTTCAGCCTCCCAAAATGCTAGGATTACACATGTGAGCCACCAAGCCCGGCCAAAGAGATTATCTTAAATGAAGCCAGAGAAGTTAAATCATATGTAAAGGAATAATTAGACTGACAGCAGACTTTTCAACAGCAACAATGAAAGTCAGGAGACAATAGAACAAAATATTTAAAGTGTGAAACAGTTCTCTCCCTAGCTAAACTATCATTCAGGAGTGAGAAAAATGTAAGACATTTTATATAACTGAAAGTATCTACTTCTAAAATATCCTTGCTGAAAGAAATTTTAAAAGTTGTGCTTCAGGAAGAACATTGAACCCAGAAGGAAGAAGAAAGAAGCAAGAAAAAAGAGTGAACAAAGATAGTGGTGAGCACACTGGTAAATCCAAACAGCATAGATTGTATAAAACAAAAACAATTACTTTAAATGTCAGGAGAGAGTCTTAAAAACAAGATGTAACTAAAAAGAACAATAATTACACACAAGACAGAAGGGGAATAGTGTGATTAAACTCATATTCAAAAAGCTTTCTATCATTTGGGAGAAGATCAGAAATAGTCATTAATATTAGATTCTATTAAACCAAATATGTGTGTAAAGTTACAGACTAACCCCTAAATGAATAGAAAAGGAAAGCATAACTTTCAAATCAGTAGATTAATGATTATGATAGAGATTGTCATATTGGATTCAGCAGCAACAACAAAATCTAGCTACATGCTGTTATGTGACACACATCTGAAAGTAAATATACACAAAGTTTGAAAGTAAAAGGACAGGAAAAGATATATCAAAGAAACACTTGCCAAAATAAAGTTAGTGTAGCTGCAGCAATATCAAACAAAATGGATTATAGACAAAGACTATTATTAGGGAGAGTGTTACTTTCTAATAATAAAATGAACAATTATCCAGGAAAATACTACAATTCTAAATTTGTAATCACATAGCTTCCAAATACATGAAGCAAAAATCCTCACAAATTCAGAGAGAAATTGACAAATGCACAAACTTGATATGAGACTTTAACACCTCTTTAGTAACTGATAGTTCCAAAGGCAAAAAGATGATAAGCTATAGAAGGCATAAACAACATGACTGATAAGCTTGATTTTATAGCTCTAACTAGATTCTACACCAATATTAGAATATATGTACTCTTTCAGGCAAACATGGAACATTTTCAAACATCTGTTGCACACTTGGCCACAAAGCAGTCTCAGAAAATTCTAAAAAATCAACATCACATACTACATTCTCTGACCATAAGGCAAAACTCAAAAACAAAATGATAACTCATAAAAAAGATTCTCATTTGGAAATTAAAAAGTACTTTTAAATAACCTCACGGATAGAAAAAGAAATAATAATGAAAATCAGAAAATATTTTAAAGTTGTAGCCATTTTTACATGGAGGACTGGCCAGCACAATTTGCCTTTAGATTCATTTGGGAAAAGTGCTGACTAGTTCACCAAAAGTCAATTCACAGAATGACCAGATAGCCAAAAGCCAAATATGGTAAAAGCTAAACCACCGAATATCAATTTGCTAAACAACCAATCTGAATTATTGAATTTTTGTTTGTTTGTTTGTTTGTCTTTGAGACAGGGTCTTGCTCTGTCACCCAGACTGGAGTGCAGTGGTGTCATCTTGGCTCACTGCAATCCCCCTCCACCTCCTAGGCTCAAGCAATTCTCCCACCCCAGCCTTCCAAGTAGCTGGGACTACAGGGGTGCACCTCTGCACCTGGCTAATTTTTGCATTTTTTTGTAGAGATGGGGTTTTGCCATGTTGCCCAGGCTGGTTTAGAACTCCCAGGCCCAAGCAATTCACCAGCCTTGGCCTCCCAAAGTGCTAGGACTACAGGTGTGAGCCACCGTGCCTGGCCCCAGTCAAGGATTTTTTAAAGATGTGTTTCATCTCCACTCCTGCCTTTGTCTGTGTCCAGAGCCACCCAATAAACCTGGTTCAGGACAGGTCTTCACAACTATTTTTTAACACACATACACAGGCTGAGGTAAACACAGGTCTGCAGGGTCAAAGGTGCAACTAAACTTTGGGGGATGGGGGTGCTAGGAAGTGTCTCCATAATTTAAATAATTGGCCATCCAGCAAATTTCATGTTGGTGAACTGCTTTTAGTGACTGATGGCCCACAAATGGGGCAGGAAGCCTAGCCAGGAAGTGGAAGTTTGAGTCAAAGAGGTGCCAAGAATCTGCACATGTTAAAACAAAGGTGCATCTTACTTGGATAGAGATTTCTTTCTAAAAGAGTTTACGTTTAAGGCAGGGATCCCCAACCCCTGGGCTATGGACCAGTACCAGTCCTGGCCTGTTAGGAGCTGGGCAGTGCAGCAGGAGGTGAGCTGCGAGCAAGTCAGGGGAAGCTTTATCTGTAGTTACAGCCACTCCTCCTTGCTCGCATAACCCCTGAGCTCTGCCTCCTGTCAGATCAGCAGGTGCTGGATTCTCATAGGAGCCGGAACCCTGTTGTGAATGCGGGATCCAGGTTGCGGGCTCCTTAGGAGAATCTAATGCCTGGTGACCTGAGGGGGAACAGTTTCATCCCCAAGCAACCCCCCTCCCCGTCCATGCAAAAATTCCCTTCCACAAAACCGGGCCCTGGCCTAAAAGGTTGGGGACCCCTGGTTTAGGGGGTTTTAAAATTTAGGGATCCCAGACCGGAGGGTGGGCGGTGGAGAGGAGCTGGGAACAGTACTACATTACTGTAAGGAGCCCACCTCACCTTGGCACGGAGGTGGGACCCAGCCTAAAGCCCAGGCGGGGACTTACCCTGAGACATGTGGCCTGTAGGGCTCTTGAGATGAGAAGTTGGACTTTTAAGTTTCCCCTTTCTGCGAAGTGGGGCCTTGTGATATCTTCAAATCCTTGTTCAGCAGGCTGCGCACACACCAGTCCTGTGTCTAAGGTGTCTCGGGCATGACCGAGGGGGTTCTGCCCGGGTGGGCGCGAGCCTTTCCTCAAAGGCCTGGTCGAGGGGTAGTCGGCATAGTACCCGAGTTCTGGGAGGTGATCACAGTCGGCGCAGCTGCAAAGGCCAGCCCCGGGCGGCTGGGCGAGGAATTCCCTTTCCTTCCCTCCGATATTGCCAGGCAGAGCGCTCTCTGGGCCGTAGGGTCTGGACGGGACTTCCAAACTCAGAGCAGAGTCTCCTCTGCGTGGGACCACAGGCTTCCTTTCCCCTCCAGGCTTCTGTCTGGCACAGCAGGCTTAGTCCCGCAGGCCCCCTTCCAGGAGCCTTCTATAAAAATGACCGGGTCCTTCTCCAGACAGGAAAACGAGGCTTGCTGCGCCTCGCCCGCACCCCCGGAGAGCCCCGCTCTCGCCTCGTCCGCCCGGACCAGGCCTTCGAACTCGGGAAGCGCAGGGGGAGGCAGAGGAGGGTGGGCCGCGCTGCCTTCCCGCATCACACGTTTATTTGAGGTCTACCACGTGCCAGGAATAACTGGGGTTACCAGACCAGCAAACAGGCACGCAAAATGCGACACGAAGGTAGGTCATGGCTGTGGCAAGCGGGAGCGCGGGCGAAAAACGTGAGGACGCGCGGGGGCCTGGCAGCTGCTCTGGCCCACCCACGCCCGGCAGGACCCTCGACCCCTTCCATTCCGGGTCGGGTTTCCCCGACCGCGGCCTCTGGGAAAGACGGCTCCCTTTTCATCCCCACCGTCAGCCCATGGCACATGGGACGCGCTCAGTGGTGGCTGCGGGAAATGAATGAGTGATGTGCGGCGCGTACCCGCGGGCTTCCACGCCCACAGCCAGCCCGGCGGGTCTCGGCGCGCAACCTCTGCCCGCACTTGGGGGCGGGGACGAGGGGAGGGGACGGGGACGAGGCCGGAGCCAGGTACGCCCCGCCCCGCCCTGTCTCCGCCCCCCGCTTCCGAGCCGGCGCCGCGGCGCCTTCTGGGAAGTGTAGTCCGCGCCTGCACCGGCCCGCCGGCCGGCCGGCCCCCGGGCGGAAACGGCACCACCAGCCAAGGGACGCGAGGCGCGCGGGGCGGGCTCAACGAGGCCGGGGGCGGGCCCAGTCGCGCCCACCCCCGCCCCTCCCCCGCGGCCCAGGCCCCCGGCCCCGCCTCCTCCTGCGCGGACCTGGGCGCCGCCGACGAGGGTCGCGCGCGCCCGCGCCAGGGGCCGCGCCGGAAACTGAGGAGTGGCGGGGAGGCTGAGCCCGGGGATGGCGCGCCAGGTAAGGCAGG
Organism: Theropithecus gelada; assembly: GCF_003255815.1. Classification (NCBI taxonomy): domain Eukaryota; kingdom Metazoa; phylum Chordata; class Mammalia; order Primates; family Cercopithecidae; genus Theropithecus; species Theropithecus gelada. Next base: position 174,139,212 of record NC_037670.1, read on the forward strand.
CGGACGCGCGGACCCCTCGGCGCAGTGCAGCCCCGAAGGCGGCAGGGCGAAAAAGAGCTGGGACCCCCCCGCCCCCAACTTCGGGATCGACTGGGCGAGGCGGGGCAGGCCTGATGCTCGGGGGTTCGTGCCGGGAAGTTCAGGTCCTTGGACAATCTCTCTGCCGCTCTCCGCCCCTGGGTACCCACGGCCCAGTCTCCACCTGGGGAAACCCCCCTTGTCGTGGCTTCTTTCATTACAAGTTATTCTGGTAGAGTGGGCATGAAGGCCTCGGAAGGAGTGAGTAAATCTCATACTTCTATTCTTGGTGGAATCCTGGATCCCGGGGCCTGGGGACGTGGAAATGGGGAGAAACAGAAGATAGAGCAAACCCCAAGTTTTGTCCTGGGAAGCCTCCAGGTAAGGCTTTTAGATCGGAGAACTGGAGGGAGAGCCCCAGGCTGTGATAGCCTGGGCACCGTTTGGGCTAGGTTTTGTGTGGGCTGTGACGATGCCAGGAAACTCTGGTGCTGGTACCAGCGAGGCATCAGGTATCTGGTACTGATACCAGCAACTGCTGCACGTCCTTCTGAATGGGCACCTGGAGCCAGTTCTGCAACTGTGGTGGCTCCTGAGCTTTGGCCAGTCTGAGGCAGCATGGATGGGGGACAGCGAGTGACTAGGCAGAGCAGACACAGTGCCAGGCCCTTAGTATCATTAGTGTCCCTAAGCATTTGGGGAGAAGGGAGAGGCCAGGCAAATTGGATATTGTTGGGCAGGGACAGTCAAGTGTCCTTTTCAGGTCTGGATGCACAGTTAAGTAGCCCAGGGACACCCTCGCTCAGACATGCCCATGGCCCCATCCTAGGGCCTCCTCATACCACAGTTTCCCGTTCTGTAAAGTGAGGAGTTTGGGCTGACCTTTCAGATCTGATGTTCGGGGAGGGGAATATCCTTACACCGTGTAGCTTCATGGAGAAGGTGGCCAGGGGTGACCTTGGGGAGTGGTAGGACACAGTCAGGTGGAGAGGAGCAGGGAGGGTTCCCAGAAGCCCAGGGGGATGTGAGCACAGCCTCCAGGTTGAGAGGCCCTGGGGCAGGGTCTGGTCTGGGAGCCCGAGCCTGAAGCCCACTGGGAGAGCAGGTCTAGGCTGGGAAGGACTGTGAGAGAGGGGCAGGTCCAGCAGGCACTGAAGCTGCAGTTTTTGTGCCGGGCTAGTGACACTGTGGAAGGGTGTGTTAGGAGGACCAATGTGCAGCCGTGAGCTAGGAAGCTGCCCGGTTACAACAGTCCTGGGTCAGGCCAGAAAGCTTTTATCCAGTGGTTGGGGGAAGGAGGTGAAGTGGGGCCCAAGGAGGAAGGCTGGTGGTGTGTGGATAGAGCCAGCCAGTGGTGGCCTTCCTCCTCCCGAAGATGAGTGTTGTGGTCCAGGTGTTTGCACACTCACACTTGCTCACTCCCTCACACACAAAACCCTCACTCTTCCTTTGCTTTTTCTGGGCAGAGGGAGGCCACTGGCAGAAGTGCTTACCCTGGCCACAGTCAGTTCCCATTTGCATTTTGTAAGAATTTTGTCACAAAACAGTTTGTCTTGAGGCTGAGATGGTGAGAGGCCTGGAAAGCATCTCTTACAGATTCCTGGAAGAGCTGGGATATATTTAGCCTGGAGCGAGAGAGGCACCGGTGGTCAGGAGCAGTGTGTGGAAGAGCTCAGCTGGTGGGCTCAGACCTGCAAGCGGGCGTTAGGCAGACAGGCCTGGCTGCAGTATTACTAATCATAGCTCTTAATATTAATAGTCCCTGCATTTGTTTCAGGCACTCTTCCTGTATTTGTTTTGTCTTCACAATGTCTCTATGAGGTAGGTTGTTATGATCCCAGTATTATAGATGAGTTCGCTTAGGCCCAAATGGGTTGTTTGGCTGAGGTCTCATAACTAATACGAAACAAGGCAGGGATTGGAATTCTGGCGGCCTGGCTACTGAGGCTAAGCCCCAGCCACCGTGCTCTGCCCGGTCTCTGGGTCCAGAACCTCTTAACTTCCACATCAGGTCAGCGGTGGTACCAGTGGAACCAACACAGCTGGTATCATGTTCTTACTTAGAGCTCAGACCTGTCTTGCCAGCTCTGTGTTGAGCCACCAGAGTGTCATGTGGGAGCCCTCTGCCTGGCATGAACCAAAATTCCAGACTCCCAGAAAGAAAGCAGGGGTGTGGCACACACCACATTGTTTGTTCAATCTAGGCACCTTGAGCCACTTCCATCGTTTAGGGAATGGTAGGAAGCCTCCTGACACCTAAATGCCTGGAAGCCAGCCCGGGGCCCTCCTGGCAAGCAGGCCTTCCTAAGGACAGCAGTCTCGGGCCGCTCTGCGTGCTCTTCTGCATAGACCCTGATGTTGGCTACATTTTCTCTGTTCCAAGACACTAGGAAGAAATGTAAATAACTCTTTGAGAGAAGTTTTGGAGGGTGTCTGAGACTGTGCCTGAGAGGGAGTGACCATACCTGGGCCAGAGCCGCAGAGGCTCAGGGAGAGTCTGCACATTGAGGCAGGAGGCAAAGGCTAGGGCGTCTCACTGCCCATGGGCCTCTGGGCTTCTGGGCCTCAGGCAGGCAGTCACTGGAGGGGATGCCCCTTGCCAGGGTTGTAGATGCAGCCTGGCCAGAGAGGAACATTGGTAGGTGTGACTGCGTGGGACAAGTTAACAGCTGTTCAAGGAGAACAGGCAGAGAGCCCGGCAGTGAGTAGACATCAAGGCTGCCGGTTAGTGGCAGGGACGGTTTTTTGTTGTTGTTTTTTTTTGAAACAGGCACTGGAGTACAATGTTGTGACCTTGGCTCACTGCAAATTCTGCCTCCCAGGTTCTAGCAATTCTCCTGCCTCAGCCTCCCAAGTAGCTGTGATTACAGACACCTACCAACACGCCCAGCTAATTTTTGTATTTTATTAGAGAGAGGGTTTCACCATGTTGGCCAGGCTGGTCTTGAACTCCTGACCTCAGGCGATCCACCTGCCTGGGCCTCCCAAAGTGCTGGGATTACAGGCGTGAGCCATCACCCCTGGCCTGGGACAGTTTGTAGAATCACTGACTTGGGTGGGTGCGGTGGCTCACACCTGTAATCCCAGCACTTTGGGAGACCAATTTGGGATGACCACTTGAGCCCAGGAGTTCAAGACTAGCCTGGGCAACATAGTAAGATCCTGTCTTTATTAATTAATTAAAATAGCTGTGCTGAGCACATGAAACAAGAGGTGAATTGTCTTTGCTTTATTAGGAACGTTTTCGTTTTCTTTAATAATTCATTCTTACAAATAAATAGTTTAACACTCATTTCTCAACAGGAAGGACCCTTCCCATAATTTACCTTCTGTTTGCTTAATTTGCACAGTTAATTTTTGCCATAATTTTAAATTCAAGCCTATTGATGCTGGTCATTTTCTAGTGTCTGATGGCCACTTTGAAGTCCACTGAAGGACTTTTTTTTTTTTTTTTTTTTTGAGATGGAGTCTTGCTGTATTGCCCAGACTGGAGTGCAACGGTGCGACCTCGGTTCACTGCAACCTCCGCTTCCCAGGGTCAAGCAATTCTTCTGCCTCAACCTCCTGAGTTGCTGAGATTACAGGTGCCCGCCACCACACCTGACTAATTTTTGCATTTTTAGTAGAGACAAGGTTTCACTATATTGGCCAGGCTGCTGTCAAACTCCTGACCTCAGGTGATCCGCCTGCCTCGGCCTCCCGAAGTGCTGGGATTACAGGAGTGAGCCACCGCACCCAGCCGAAGGACCATTTTTAAAGAAACGTAGACAAAAATGTTCCTGTTACTTTAAAAAGCCACAGGGTAGGAGGAGATGAGTACAGAGAATAGGAGATAGGAGTACAGAGTGTAGAGGCGCCTGGTGACCCAAAGCTTCCAAGGGCGACCCCAGGTTTCTTCTGAGCACCTCTCTAAACCCAGCACACAAACTAGGTGGACAACAGAAATGTATTCTCTTACAGCCCTGTAGGCGTGAAGCCCTACATCATAGTGTGGGCAGGGCCACACTCCCTCTGAAGGCTCTGTGGCTTCTGGTGGCCCTGGGCATTCCTTGGCTTGTGGCTGCATTACTCTAGTCTCTGCCTGTCTTCACACAGCCGTCTTCTCCCTGTGTGTCTGTCTCTGTGTCTCTTCTGATAAGGACATGAGTCATACTGGACTAAGGGACCCCCCTACTTAGGATCATGACCTCATCTTAAGTAATTCCATCCACAGGGACCCTGTTTCTAAATAAGGTCCTACTTATAGGCGTGGGGGTTAGGACTTCAGCGTGTCTCTGCAGAGACACAGCTCACCCCCAGCGCTGTCTCCTGAGGGGATTCCTGCATGTCAGACCCTGCCCCCGGCTCTGGCTATTATCCTGGAGTGTGCACCTGGAGGCCTAGGTGGGGTCACCAAGTGCAGGGACAGCTAGGCTGGCCCCTCTGGGATGGAACAACTAACCCCCCTGGAGACTGTGCCTGCAGGTGTCCATCACCTTCAAGGACTTGGCAGTGCGGTTCTCGGAGGAGGAGTGGCGGCTCCTGGAGGAGGGGCAGAGGGAGTTCTACCGGGACGTGATGCGGGAGAACTACGAGACGCTGGTCTCCGTGGGTAAGGACAGGAGGCAGCAGCATGTGCGGCAGGAGCCTGGTGGGCGGTGGAAGGGAAACCGGAGTCCCTGGGACCTGGCAGCCTTAGTCTTTCCATCTGTGAAATGAACACGGGGATCGTTCCCGCTGCTGCTGTTCTATCTCCCAGGACCGGGTTCTAGGTACAATTCGGTGGGGGTATGCGGTGGCCTCTGAGGTTCCAGCCACTCTGTGGTTCTTTGAGTTTAAGTGGTCACGTGAATGTGCACAGACATGCAGGGGCCTGGGGTGCTACCCAACTGTGTGCGAAGCAGAGGCCACTCCATTCCCAGGGCCACAGTTCCCTCTTCTTTCCCAGGGACAGCTGAGCTGCTCCCCCTCTCTGCTTTCCTGTCACCCTCAGAGTCTGGAGGAGCTGTCGTGGGAGGGAGCCACGCTGATGAGGGGCAGGAGCCTGCTGGTGGCGGAGGTCCCCAGTGTAAGTTATCTGTCAGACTTTGGGCGTCTCCTCCCACTTATAGATCGTCAGGCCCGGGCAATGTGTCACCTCAGCCGGCTCAGTCCAGCCGCTCACCTCCCTGGCTCCCCTACTGCAACCTCCCGAACTTTCACCTCTCATCACTCTGGGCTGGAAGCCTGTTATGCAGAGAAGCACTCAGAGGAAGCCTGGGGTCACCCTGGAGAGTACCTCCTGCCTCAGGCCCCCCACCTGCCACCACCCTGAAGCCTTATCACAGCCACCCCTGCAGAACCTGCCCCAACTCCTAAAAGTCCTGCCACAAGGCTTACATCCCAAGACCTCAGATGGTGGACATGCTCCACTGGCCCAGACTGGGCAAGGCCAGGCATTTAGGGGGTGCCGAAAAGGCAGAGGGCCCAGATGGTGGGAGAAGTGTGGCGGCAGCCCGCTTGGGCATTCCCCTGGGAGGCAGGGAGATTAACGAGTAATGCAGAACAGAAGAGCCCTGTTACCCAGGCCCTGCCCCCATGCCCTGGCTTTCCCTTGGCCAGAGCACCTGGCCTGAGCCCAAGTCCTCTATATCTCATGGGACATGGTGTCTCCTCTGGCTGCTTCTCCTGTGGCTGGGAGGATTATGTGAGATGCTGGGTGTGAAAACACGCACATAGGTGTGAGTGCTGAGCAGCCGCAGGGGTGCGGGGTCACTGTGGCCTCTCCGCAGGGGGACAGCCCCGGCACAGCCTGCACCTCACCGCCCTGGTGCAGCTGGTGAAGGAGATCCCAGAGTTCTTGTTTGGGGAAGTCAAGGGCGCTATGGACAGCCCCGAGAGCGAGAGCCGGGGAGCCAGCCTGGATGGAGAGAGAGTGAGCCCCGAGGGTAAGTCAGACAGCGGGGCCAGTGCACGCAGCCTCCTCTGCACTCCCCATGATGAAGCGCAAGTCCACGGCACTGCACTGCATGTGGGCTCCCAGGCACAGGCGGGGAGGCAGAGTCATCTGCTGTTCCTCACGGCTAGGCCGTGTGCCGCCCTCTGAGTGCGTGGCCATAGCTGGTGAGAGGGCAGCTCGGGCTTTCTCATGGTAGTTTCTGTGTGGCTTTGTCACCCTCCACCCACTGTGGCCCCATCAGAGCCCAGTGATGACAACGCATAGCTGGCTGACATCCTGGTCATTGTTAGCAGCACATGGGAAGGAAAAGACCCAGAATGTGACAGTGTGACAATGTTAGGGGCATCTTACCAGCTGTTGTCTTTTCCCTCTTTCCCGACAGCAGCTGTGGCAAGAGAGCCTTGCCCTCTCCGAGGCCTGCTCAGCTGCCTTCCAGATGGCCCTGCCAGCCAGCCCCGCCTGGCCGCCACGCCCACCGACAGCTTGTGCTCCAGTGGCCCAACTGGTGACGGGGTCCAGGGAAGTCCTCTCCCCATCAGTGAGTCTGACACAGCAGGGACAGGGAGAACCAGCATTTCAAGAGCCCTGACCATGGCGTCAGGGGACCTGGACCCTGTGCCCTCTTCATTTTTTTCTAGGACTCAGTTCCCTTGTTGCTCTGTTTTCTTGTTGACAAGGTGCCCCAGGGAGCAGGACCACATATTTAGCCTCTGGTGTAAACACCAAAGAGGAGGCGTGATGCTCAGCCCCTGGGGAGCCTCTCCTCCCGCCTGATCACTGAGCACTTTGAACACAGAAGCCTCCGGCAGTTTCTCACATGCAGGCCCACGGCCGGCAACATTCACATACCTGTGTGCACTGGAGACCATCTCATCACAGCAACCCCAACTGCAGAACAGGGCCAGGCGAGCTCCTAGGATTTCTCTGGGGTCTCATTTTATTTTTAAAACTTATTACAAATTTTGCATTTGTCTGTTTTTATAAAATATAATTCAAATTTATATGGAATAAAATTGGCATTCCCAAAAAACATACCCCATTTAGCTGTGGTTTCATCTGGTGTTCAGGGGGTGTCGGGCACATTTGCTCTGGGGTTCTGTGTGCCCTGGTTTGAGAAGCATGAGTGTGGGATTGTGGTCTACATGTCGAGACTGCCAGCATCACTTGCTGAGCCAAATTCGGTGGCTGGGCTCACGGGGAAGGGCCTAGGGGTGTTCACAGTGAACCAACAGTCTTGCTGTTTACAGTTAAACCAGAAAGAAATGGTGAAAGCCCTCAGCCCTCCTGGAACAGGGACTTGGGTAGCTGGAGAAGGCTGTCCTCTTCGGGGACCAGATCTGGGGTGATTTTCCAGAGTCTGGAGCTGGGGCTAGAAAGGCCCTCTTGTGTTCTCCTGCAACAGAAACTGGCGACAAACCATGGCCTACACGGAAGGAAGGCCCAGGAGCCCCGGGAGCCCCGGGCGGGGAGCCCAGCCCTCCCACCCTTAGCCCCAGCAGGAGGAAGAGCCGCAGAGAACAGGAGAGAGGGACCTCGGAGGCCGGTGAGGGGCAGACTTTCCTCAGTGGGGTGGTGATGGGCAAGTGTGTTTAGTTCACGCGAGGAGGTCATGCTGCTCCCCAGCCTGGGCCTGGTGGCAGCTCCACGAGGCAGGCCTTGTCTGTGTTCTCACGGGCGGGAATCTCAGCCGCCCGGAGACCTGAGTGCCTGCTGAAGCACTCTTGGGTGCCCCGTCAGGACTGCACTGACCCCGGCCCACCTTGTGTGTGCTACAGGAATTTCTCCTGGGAACAGCCCCTTGCAAGGCCTCATCAACTGTCTGAAGGAAATCCTCGTGCCTGGGCCCCAGCACCCCGAGACATCCCCAAGATTCCTGCCGCCTCTCCCCAGCTTGGGCACGTCCAGGCTAACCAGAACAGACCTGGGGTCTGGGAGCCCGCCCTGGGCAGGTGAGTCCTGGGGCCTCAGGCTGAGGTCTCTGAAGCTTGGTTTGCATTTCAACAGCGATTCCTCCTGCTCCAAACTGTCTCCCTTAGGGATCGTTACCAGCTTGGCCACTGCTGTGTTGCCATTGTCACCTTTCTGGAGCCAGGTGGCTCTCTTAAGGACAGCATTTGGTCAGCTGGGAAAAGGAAACTTGGAAGCAGGCTTTGCCCTGGTTTCTTCATGTCCCTTCCTCCTCCCAACCCGGGACCCGAGGGGAAGAGCTGCAGAGCTCATATGTCGCTTTGCATTGATGCCAGGCATGATGCATGGGGTGGGCTTGGGCTCTGGACGGCATGGTGGAGGGGCCAGGGCACAGGTTGTGGAGTCAGACCCTGACAGGCTCCTGACGCCTTGAGCCTAGGCTGTTCCCACTCACAGGGCCGCAGTGAGCTTAGCTGCAGTAATGTGCTTATTGTACAACTCCATTTTCCTCAAATGTAAGTTTTGTTCAGGACCCACAGAGCTGTCTCGAACAGTGACCCCGACAGCCCACTTCCTTCAGTTTGTCCTCAGAGCGATACCACATGTCTGCCTGCAGGGCGACTTCCATGCCTTCCCTCTCTGCCCTGTCCAGTTGTGGCAGGTGTGTGAACCCAGGCACCGGGAAGACTCAGTGAGCCCCTGGAGGATCCTCATCCTCAGAGCTGGCCCCACGCCCCTCTCACTTATTCCGCTTGTTGTTTGTCGTGAAGGCTGAGGACGCTGGGCTCCAGGTGAAAACATGTTCCTTTTTCCTTTAGTGAAGACCGAGGCAGCTTCAGGAGATTGTCCCCTCCAGGGTCTGCTAAACTGTCTGAAGGAGCTCCCCGAGGCCCAGGACAGGCATCCCAGTCCCTCGGGAGCGGGGAACCCACGTCTGCAGGAGAATCCAGGGGCCTGGAAAAGGGGTTCTGGAGGTAAATTCTTCTCGCTGGGCTGGGAGGGCCCCCAGACGTCCTCTGTTACCCTGCCCCAGGCAGGGCTATAGGTGGCCCCCAGCATAAACACTCAGGCCCCCACGGTGGCCCTTCAGGGAGAGGAGCCAGATGCGGGAGATCCCCGCTGTGTAAATGGAGCGAGCTGCGTGGGAGGGGCTCGGTCAGCACTTGATAATTCTCAGGCTGGCTCCCAGAGGAGGAGCTGGACATTCCGAAAGGAAAGTGGGGAGGGAGCCAGATCAAGAAATAGAGGACGGAGCTCTAGCCCAGCACACACACAGCTCCTCATTGTGATTTGGGGTCCTGTGTGTTTGGGTCAGGTTGGTATAACTGAGATTTGGGATTTCCGCCGTGTGTGAGGGCTGGGAACCCCAAATCCTAATTATACCCACCCGGCCCACACATGGGTTCACGTTTCCGTGCATGTCACCTCAGCTGTTAGCTTCTCAGAACAAAGCCCTGAGCAGCTGGGTTGAGTCAGGTGTGCTGGCCATGGAGAAAGATGTGATTGGTGCTGTCCAGGGAGGGCCGACTTCACGCCTGGTAGAAACCTTGGGGGCACCGCAGGGGGCCATGGTGGGGGAGGAGGCGTGTGACTCGTCTCTCTGCTGATGATTGACAAGTGACAGCATTCTGATCCGGTGACTGCCGTGGAGGCACACGGGCTTTGGAAGCCCCTCCTAACCCTATAAAGACCTCAAGGGATTCTCAGGGTGAGTCCAGGCCTGAATCTTGGGCTTCCCACTGGCCTTCTCCCGCAGGGCCTGGACACCTCCTGACCCCTCCTGCCCGTCCTGGTCTTGGAGCTGGCAGCCTGCTCTCTGTGAAGATGGAGAACAGCTGGGTCCAGAGCCCCCCAGGACCCGCATCCTGTCAGCCTGGCAGGCAGCCCCTCAGTCCCTCAGCCACTGGAGACACCAGAGGGGTCCCCCAACCCAGCTGGGGCGCTGAGGCTCAAGGTGAGGCCTGGGGTTGGCTGCTCTGGTGGTCTTCCCCATGGGCTTGTCAGTCCCTGGCAAGGTTCCACCAACCCCAGGGAAGCAGCTCTCAGCAGGGAGCCGCCCCCTGGCCTTTCTTCCCAAGCAGAGAATCCCTTCATCCACGGCCTCCTCAGCCCAAGCCCCTGCTGCCTCGGGGCCTTTGTTTTGCAGTGATTCCTGGCCCCGGAAGTTGCCCCTGCTGACGTGTGGCCCTCCTCACTTCCCTCCTGTCTTCATGCCTTCCAGGGGTAGGGTAGGGGGCAAGGGCAGATCAGTCCCCCACAGAAGGGTTTCTTGCCTGGCAGGTCCCAGAGCCTGGTGCAGGACTCATCAACCTTGCAGAAAGCACGTCGGGTGGAGCCAGCCAGGGGTCTGATGGGCAAAGCTGGGATGTGTGGGAGATGGTGACAGGGTGTTCTCTCCTGTTCCAGCTGCCAGTGCCTCAAGCTCACCGCTAGAAGCCCTGGAAGCCTGTCTGAAGGGCATTCCCCAAAGTGGGTCGTCACCTTCCCAGCTGCTGGCCACTTCTTGTTCCCAGAACCCCCAGCCAGGAGACTCTGGGTCTCAGAGGCCTGAACTGCAGCCCCACAGATCACACAGTGAAGGTAGATTGTGGCCATGGGCGCGGGGTGGCGTGTCCCTGGGCACAGCAGTGGAGGCAGATGCTGAGGACTGTCAGGTCATTATGTTCTCCAGCCTCCTGAGGCGCAGGCCCACTCCGCCAGGCTGCCTTTCATACTCACCCCCAGACAGCTGCCTGCATGTGGCGAAAGCCAGTGCAGATCTTCCTGCCCTACTTCCTTCTCTCAGAACTCTCTCCAGTCACGAGACTCACTGTGGGGTTTCTGTGGGTCACGCGCTATGGGAGTTTAATCTGTGCCACAGGGAAACCGCAGTGGGAGATACTTTGGGGCAGGGTCTTCTGGTGCCCGTGTACCCCATGGCCCAGGGGTCTCCTCTCCAGTGAGCCTCCTGGTGACCACAACTGTGCTGTTCCCTACAGAAGCGACCAGAGAGCCTGTTCTGCCTCTGAGCCTGCAGCGCTGTGTGAGAGATGGCCCCACCCGGCCCCCAGCCCCCCGAGGAACCCCCACCAGCTTCTCCTCATCCAGCAGCACTGACTGGGACCTGGATTTTGGGAGCCCTGTGGGGAGCCAGGGGCAGCAGCCTGGAAAAGGTGAGCTAGGCCAGCCCGAGGCTGGGGTTCATTCTGGGAGAGGACTTGAGGCCCCTTGCCCAGTCCCTGTGGCTTGACTGGGTCAGACTCCCGTGCCAGTGCTGGGAGCAGAGCCAGGGATACTGAGGCAGGAGCAGATGCAGGGCTTTTCTTGGGCGGCTCCGTTTTAGTGACTTGTTTCAGAAGGGACAGGACAATATCTAAGATTTCTTTTAAAATCTTTTTGGGGCCGGGCGCGGTGGCTCAAGCCTGTAATCCCAGCACTTTGGGAGGCCGAGACGGGCGGATCACGAGGTCAGGAGATCGAGACCATCCTGGCTAACACGGTGAAACCCCGTCTCTACTAAAAATACAAGAAAATTAGCCGGGCGAGGTGGTGGGCGCCTGTAGTCCCAGCTACTTGGGAGGCTGAGGCAGGAGAATGGCGTGAACCCGGGGGGGCGGAGCTTGCAGTGAGCCGAGATCGCGCCACTGCACTCCAGCCTGGGGCACAGAGCAAGACTCCGTCTCAAAAAAAAAAAAAAAAAGAAATCTTTTTGGGCTGGGCACAGTGGCTCACGCCTGTACTCCCAGCACTTTGGGAGGCTGAGGCAGAAAGATCAGTAGAGGCCAGGAGTTTGAGACCAGCCTGGGCAACATAATAAGACACCGTCTATACAGAAATTTTTTTTTTTTTTTTTTTTTTTGAGATGGAGTCTAACTCTTGTTGCCTAGGCTGCAGTGCAATGGCGCAATCTCGGCTCACTGCAAGCTCCACCTCCTGGGTTCAAGTGATTCTCCTGCCTCAGCCTCCCGAGTAGCTGGGATTATAGGTGCCCACCACCACTCCCAGCTAATTTTTGTATTTTTAGTGGAGAAGAAGTTTCACCATGTTGGCCAGGCTGGTGTCAAACTCCTGACCTCAGGCAATACGCCTGCCCCAGCCTCCCAAAGGACTGGGATTACGGGCATGAGCCACCGCACCCAGCCTGTACAGAAGACTTAAAAAATTATCTGGGTGGAGTGGCACCAATAGTCTGTAGTCCAGTTACTCAGGAGGCTGAGGCAGGGGATCACTTGAGCCCCAGCGTTTGAGGCTGCAGTGAGCTATGATCACACCACTGCAATCCAGCGCGGGGGACAGAGTGAGACCTCCATCTCAAAAATAAATAAATAAATATAAATAAAAAATTCCTTTTTGCATTGAATTCCTTACCCTAGCCACAAAGAATTGCCTGTGATATCAAACTGACGCCCAGCTTAGGAAAACATACAGTGAGGTTCGTGTCAGAGACACTCGGGAGTGTGCTTGGTGACCTGTGCCTGCCCCGGTCACTCCAGTCGCGTTTGCTGCAGACTTGAGGATCTTGCAGGACTCCAGCATCTCCTCTTGGCCTTTTTATTTCCCCCACCCGGTTAATCCGAGCCCTCTTGGTCTGTGTTGTCCTGCCGACACCAGTCCCTCTGTCCTCACCTCTGTCCTGACTGCCAACATATTTACTGAACAGGCCTCTCGCAGCAGCCACAGCTCTGGTCAGGCCTGTGGGGCCTGCCAGTGTCCACAGCAGCCTGAATTCCCAAGCCCCACTAGGGGTTAGCCCCTTGGGTGTGGGGCTTTTCCCCCAAAATGCAACTGACTTCATAGGTAATATGATCACATAGCTTTGTTCAAAAGCTATAAAAGGTTATGTGGGAAAAATGAAGTCTTCGGCGCTGCAGCCCCTCCTGCCACTGCTGCGAGTTCATTCCCCTCCTCTTCCTCACACAGAGGGCAGCATCTGTACATGCCCCCTCCAGGCTGCCTTTGTCATCAGCATTTGTCTTTGACTCCTTTCTATACTTTTCATATTCCTTGGCCACCAGCACCAGTTTCTTCTTTGGGACAGCAGTGTGGTATTTGGTAGCATGCTTCATGTGTCCTGCCTGGGTGGACTTTGTTTACTAAGTAACCCAAACTGCAGGATATTTCACACTGCCTTTCAGAAGCTTCCAGACAACTCCCGGCTCCCTCTGTTGCCCCAGAACTCAGCGGATGTGCTGTGGAGAAAATGCACGTGGAGGTCCTCTGGTTTCCACCTGCCCTTCCAGCCCGTGGACATTCAGAAGCGCTGCGGGTTTCCCTCCCGCCCTGTGCCTCGGCCCAGGATCATCAGCAAACGCTTTCAGGAAAGAGAGTGGCAGCACTGTCCGCTTTATTAGGAAGGGCTCTCCTCGCTCTAGAGTTTCAGTTCATCTAGTTCCTGTTACTCGCATGGCTGTCACTGGAAATAGGATGTTTACAGTGTATTTAGTTCTTTCCTAGTTGAAGCTGCATGCATGTGGGCCTGCCATGGCCCAGAGGTGAGGGGGCCTGCGTTGTTCCCCTCTGTGAGTGGTGAAGGAAGTCTTAGCACATTCCATCTGTGGGGCCATCCCCTGATCCCCTGTGCTGGGGACACAGGATGTCGTCCCTCACAGTAGTGGCAGCTGGGTGTGCTGAGGAGGACTGGAACCCACACCTGTGGACAATGCCACCTTGACAGCCACAGGCCAGGCTTCTGTGTGGGTGGCCAGGACAGGCCAGGCTGCTTCCACGGCAGCCAAAGCAGGGCCGCCGCAGAGCCAGGACTGACAACGTCCAGTGCTCTGTGCCCAGCACTCCTGTGACCCTGCTTCCCTGGGCACAGCAGAAGAGGGGAGGCTTCTGCGGTTTGCAGAGATACGAGCTACAGCCCCCGTCATCTGTGAATGTTTGATCTTCACAGGAAGCCCGCCAGGAAGCTCCCCACTGCAGGGTCTGGAGAACTGTCTCAAGGAGATACCTGTGCCTGTGCTGCGGCCTGCCTGGCCCTGCTCCTCAGCAGCAGACAGGGGACCGAGGAGAGTGGAGCCCAGGAACTGGACAGCAGACAAGGAAGGTAATAGCGGCTGACGGGGCCCAGGGTGTAGACAGGGCTGCTCCGAGGATGCCCTGGGCACTGCACCTGTGGGCTCATATCTGCTCCTGAGCCAACATGGTGCTCTGGAAATAGGCCTGGGCTGAGCCTTGTTGGAGGCCGGAAAGTCTGTTCAGCACACACGTGCAGACCTGCTGGCATCTGAGTGATGGGGACACCTTAGTGCCGTTGTCTGTGGCTCCACTGCCCTGGCTGGAGCTGGCTCCTTGTCCCGGCCGTGCCTGCCCCATGTGCCTTGGTGTCTGGGCACCAGTTTCTGAGCCCAGGGTTCCACGCAGCTGGGTCTGGGAATAGAGAGGTTCTGGAGGGTTCGGGCGCTCCCCGGAACATGGCAGGTGGGTGTTTCCCACACCTGACACTGGTGTGCCCGAGAGCCCAGCAATGGCAGAGACTGTTTCCTGTCCCTTCTGTGGCAGCACGAGGCCCCGTGGGGCTGACAGGCCTTCTGTTTTCTCATTAAAACAGGACTGAGGGCCGAGGCCTGGGAATCAGCCCGTCTTGGGCACGGTAGGGGAGAAGTGCCCACCCGGAGCCTCCGTCTGGTCAGCCCACAGGTGTTCACCTCCAGCTGCGTCCCCGCCTGCCACCAGCGGGGGCTCAAAGACCCTGGGGCCACCAGGCCAGGAGTGTGGAGGTGGCTCCCAGAGGGTGAGCTGGCACCTGCCTTCGGTACTGACAACCATGCTTTAGTTAAAGTGTTTGACAAGGAAATAGACTTCCCCTCTCTGTCCCTCTGTTCCTTCCCCATCTCTCATCCTTTGCCCAGAGGACAGAAGCTGGTGCCAAACAGCAACTGAGGTTCGCTAAACAAGAAGATAAAGTGTCACAAAGTGCTGACAAGGAGCGGGGTCGGGAAGATCATTGTTTGTGTCCATCCATTGGGTTTCTCCTGTGGAGAAGCTTCTTGAGGGGCTCCCGCTGTCTACTGCTGCTGCTTGGTTTAACTTCCAGCAGAATTCCTTCCTCGATCTGCCACAGGGCCTGGTGGGATACCTTTGCTGAATAAATGTGGTTTTGCTGACTCTCCCATCACACAAGGATGGACCCTAACTGAGTCCCACCCTTGGGCTGCTGGCCCCTATGAGATACCGGGGTGCAGGGATGGTACCTGCCTGGTGGGAGAGGCCGCCTGGCCTGTGAGACCTAAGCCTGGCTAGAACCAGACTGCTAATGACTTCCAAGGACTGGAGATTTCCAGAAAGTTCCCCAGCAGACTTTCCAAAGCTGCTGGCGTCCTGGCCAGGCTCTGGCTTCACTTTTGTCCTCTTTCTGTGGCAAGAGAGGCAGCCATTTAGGGTCCCCTAGAACTCATGTTGAGTGTGGGCTGAGCTGAAAGGGGACCAGTTCTGTGTGCCCAGACCCTAAGGCAGAGGCCTGGCTCTCTTCAGGCTGATGACAGAGCACTCTCTGGTCCCCTGCTCAGGGCCTGCCCCCAAGCCCTCCCCGCTGCACTGCCTGGAGAGCGCCCTGAGGGGGATCTTGCCTGTACGGCCCTTGCGCTTCGCCTGCGTGGCAGGCCCCAGCCCCAGCCCCAGCCCCGGCTCCAGCTCGAGCTTCAGCGGCTCTGAAGGAGAAGACCCAAGGCCAGAGCCCGAGCTCTGGAGGCCGCTCCTCCAGGGTGAGCCTCTTCGGAAAGGGAGGATAGCGGGGTGTGTGCTAGAGCGCCAGTCACCACTCTGATGCCAGCTTTGTTTGTGACATTAAGAGAGGGACCGCCTTCCCAGCTGTAAGCCTCCTGTCCCTCTGTCCCCATGTCCTGGTGGGACCCCTGCTGGAAGCAGTGGCAGCAGCCCTGGTGAAGACCCCAGGAGAACAGAGCCCAGGTACTGCAGCGGCCTTGGTGCAGGTGAGCCTGGGGTCTCCTGAGGGGGCGCCCATGCGTCCCCCAGAGGGCCAGGAGTCCAGACTGGATCCTCTGAGTCCTGCCTGTCACTTTGCCTGGCTCTTGCCAGGGAGTCCTGCACATTGGCCGTGCTTTAGTTCCCTGTAAGGTGAGCTGTGTCCGAGAGGGAGGGCGGGGCTGCTGGGGGTGCTGGTGAGCAGCTGCAGGGAGGTCTGGGCCACCCACTTGAAGCCATGTACACAGTGTTTGCACTTGCTAATATACACGCGTACATGGAGACAGATACGGATGTATTTATACGATAATAGTGTATGCTTTTAAAACTTGGCATCAGTAACAAAAGTCTCAAAAGTGAGATTTCCCCAGCTGGGGGGACTTCTTGGAGAGTGTCCCATTAGGAAAGCTAGAAATGCCGCCTGCTGCCCCAGGTCACCTTGCTTCTCAATCTCACTGTGAGCCAGTGTTTGCTCCCAGCGGGAAAAGCAGATGGGACAGGAGACAGGTCCCAGTTGCCTGGGAGAAAAGAGAGTTTAGATAGTACTTGCTGGCCTGGCCCCCTCAGGAGTGCTGGAGGAGGAGGAGGAGGAGGGAGAGGCAGTGGTAGAGGATGGGGAGAAGGAGGAAGAGGCCAGAAATGGTCAGTGGAGGGAGCTCTCCCCAGCTCCTGCTGCTGGCTCCATTTACAGCCCTGGCGCTGGTCTGTGTAGGCCCGGGCCGTACATTCCTCACTCCCCAGTGGGCCTAGCGGAAAATGGCAGAGTGGGCTGGGTATGGACCACAGGATGCCCCAGCCCGCCCTCGGAGGTCTCACTGGGGCATGACCCACAGATGAGAGTCCTTTTTCCCAGCTGCCTCTCCAGCCACTACCTCCTGCCGGAGCCCCCTGCAGACCGGGCAGGAACACCACACACACGCACCACAGCGGGCCCTTCCACCAGAATTAGCCTCCCTCGTGGGCCAAGTGTCCATCTTCTATCTCATTTAGTCATGGTTTGAAAGTTGAGAGTTTGAGATTGTTTTAGGGTATGTCAGAATGGCTCTGGCCAAACGATCGTCTCCCTGCCCCAGGGTCTCTGTGCTTTTTCTACAGGTACAGCTGGGGATCCCTGCCCTGTTTCTCGGCTGGAGAAAAGGCCCAGGGTTAGTGAAGCATCCAGAGGCCTGGAGCTTGGACATGGAAGACCCAGAGTTGCAGGTGAACTGGTGGCTTCCCCCATTCCCTCTGCACAGGCCAGGACCCAGAGCCCCTGCTTGGGGAAAACAGCCGTCCAGGGTCACCGTTTGGGTGATGGGTAGGAAAAGTCTCACCTGTAAGCCACTTCAGGTTGCATATTTCATTTCAGTGTTTTATTACAGAACCAGTTGGGATTTTCATAAAAGCAGACACACCCTTTAGAGGTGGAAATTGAGAAGTGAAGAATCAGTTTGGGGCTTGAGGGGACTTTAGAGAATAGGTGAGGAAACTGAGGCCAGGATGACCTGGCTGCGGTCATTGTGAGAGGATTGGCTCCATGTCACACGCCTGCCCCTGCGGACCCATGGTGGAAACATGCAGGGGGCCTGGCATCTAGTGCCCTGGGTCACTTGGGGACAACCCCACACCAGGAACTTTCAGTGCGGCCTGCGGCAGGTTCTCTTACTGGCTCAGGGTGTTGGCTTCTGTCCAGGCGCCACCGCTTTGCTGAGAGCTCTGAGCTGCCTGGGGCCACCGAGCCTTGCCTGTCCTCTGTAGAAGTCCTGGCCGGGGTCTCCAGGCCAAGATTCTTGTTGATGAACTTGACCAAACAGCGGTTGGGTCCTTTAGCTACTCCAGTCTTCACTTTTTCCTCGGTTTAAAGCCTTGGAGGTGCCGAAAAGAGAAAGGCAGAGCCACAGCTGGGGGCCCAGAGAAACAGGGAAGAAAGCATCTCTGCAGCCAGCCTGGGGCTGAACAGGTTAGGAATGGCAAGTGCCTGGCCAAGCCTTTCTTGTGGTTTGCCCAGGGTTGGGACCAGTTCCAAGGGAATTTAGGGTGAAGGATTAGGTGATCTTTTTTTAAAAAAAAAAAAAAAAAAGCTTATGACTCCTGTGAATCTGTAACTTCTGAATGGGGAGAGTAAAGGCAGAAGTGGGTGGGAACCCTTGTGGTTTGCCTGTAACCAAGAGCACTGAGTTCTGGAGTGGCCCCACAGTCACCCCACAAAAAATGCGCAGAAGGCCCTTGGCTGGCCTGGCCCTTTTGGCCCATCTCCTGATGCTCCCATGGCCTTGGTCTCATGCTGTCCAGGGGCTCTGGGCCCTTCTCACTGACTCCTAGGGCAGGGCTGCCATTTGGTCTCATTAACAACACAAAGACCCACCAGATTCCTAGAAGGTGGGAAGACCGCAGTTTAGGAAAGCCTGGTTACCATGGAAGCCCAAACCCAACCTGTGGTTGATCCTGCCCATCAGTTTGGGGAACAGCCAGGAGATGTAGCCAGTTTTCATGCCATAACCATTGGCGTCAGTGTTTTCAGGCCTGACTCACCTTCCTTCCCTTCTAGAAGCCGGGCCTTGGAGGAGGCAGGGTACTGAGTGCCCTTGGTTCAGGGGACCTCTGGGGAGAGAGAGTTCCTTACAAACCAGGAACTCTGACCGGTCCTTGCTCTGGTTTTAGCCAAGACCCATGGGAGGCTGCTCCCCCAGGTCCCGCCTGAGCCACCCCGTGAGTCTCCACCTCCGGAGCTGCCCCCTCAGGAAGCCGCGCCTCCAGTATTGCCAGCCTCCTCCCCGCAGCCGCTGTGCCACTGTGGGAAGCCCCTGCAACAGGAGCTGCACAGCCTCGGTGCTGCCCTCGCAGAGAAGCTGGATCGCCTCGCCACGGCGCTGGCAGGCCTGGCTCAGGAAGTGGCCAGCATGAGGACCCAGGTGAATCGGCTGGGGAGGCGTCCCCAAGGCCCTGGGCCAATGGGCCAACCTTCCTGGATGTGGACCCTCCCACGGGGACCTCGCTGGGCTCATGGCTCTGGTCACAGACACCTGCCCTACTGGAGGCAGAAGGGACCCACAAGGCCTAAACCAAAGATCCTGCGTGGCCAGGGAGAGGGCTGCAGGGCGGGTGACCCGCCAGGACTCTCCAGAGGGACCGCTCGCCGGGCACCTCCGCTGCCTCCAGACGCTCCCCCAGCAGAACCTCCTGGGCTCCACTGCAGCTCTTCCCAGCAGCTGCTGTCCTCCGCACCCAGCTGCCACGCTGCGCCGCCTGCGCACCCCCTCCTCGGACATACCGGGGGCCACCAGAGCCCCCTTCCCCCTTTAGTGCCTGCTGCCTTACCTCTGCAGGGAGCCTCTCCTCCTGCAGCCAGTGCGGATGCAGACGTGCTGACCTCGGGAGTGGCACCAGCAGGGATCCCAGACCGGCCTAAGGAGCCGAGCAGCCTGCTGGGAGGAGTGCAGAGGGCACTCCAGGAAGAACTGTGGGGTGGGGAGCACAGGGACCCGAGGTGGGGGGCGCATTGATGGCATTCCTCTTCTCCACATCTGCTCATTCTTGCCAAGGGTGCAGTGGTGGTGTGGAAGCCCTGTCACCCAACCCCAGGCCTCTCTCTCCCAGGGGATGCCATCTCTCTTAACTGTTGCTGGGAGCCTCACCCTTTGTCCCAACTGGGCAGAGCCCCCAGGTGCTGTTTGCTCAGGAGGCTGCTGTGGGGGTACCTTCCTCAGCCTCTGGCCCTCTTGGCTCAGATTCAATCAAATGTTGCTTCCCTCTCCTGTCTTTCCCACTGGAGCCGCCCAAGCTTGTAGGTGGGTGGTGTGCACAGGCCATGTGTGCCCCACATATGCAGGGAGTGCCCCACACAGCTAGAGTGGCCAGGAGAGCGCCTCCTAACCACCAGCCATTCCTGATCTCAGGAGTCATGAAGGGCTGGGCTCTTGCCTTCCTGGAGTAAATACTGGCACAGATTTCATTTGAAGAGAACTCGGCCGCTTGGTCTAAGCTGGACTTACCTCTGTGGATTCTGAAATTAAAGAAGTGAGTTGCTAAGGAAGGCCCTGACCTGACCCCTGTAGAAGGGAGCTCCATGCGGGCCCACGGTGGGGCGGGGCTGGTTGTGCCACCAGCATGCTGCCTCGTCTCCCGACATTCTTGAGAGCATTCAAGAGTGTGCCAGGAAGGGTGGGGGAATTCCCACAGGACTCATAGGACTCCCAGGGCACACTCTGTGAGTCCCCCGGGGCTGCCGCACAGAGGACCCCTGACTGGGCAGCTTCAACAGCAGCATTTACTGTCTCTGTCCTGGAGGCCAGAAGTCTACAGTCCAGGTGTCGGTTCCTTCTTCGGGCTGGGAGGGAGGATCTGTCCCGGGCCTCTCCCCTTGGCCTGTAGATGGCTGTCTTCCTGTTCAGATGGTGTTTTCTACACAGCTGTCTCCAAATTTCCCCTTCACATCAGGGCAGCAGTTGTATGGAATTATGACCCACCCTAATGAGTCCATGTTAACCTGATGACCTCTCTAAATACCCCCTCTCCAAGTGAGGTCACATTTGGAGGTACTGGAGGTTAGGCTTCTACCATACACTTTTGGGGAGGGGCACGGTTCAGCCTGTAACACACCAAAGGAGCTGGGCCAGTTTTCTTGGGTTTGTATTGGGAAAAGGCATGACCAGGCATCGCTAGCCCACTTGTGTCCTGGTTATCGGAATGTGCCTGCTCCCAGCCCGCTCAGCTGGCACTTGGCAGTGCGTTGGAACTGGCCTGCCCGTCATTCCCTTGCGTCATCTTCCCAAGAGGCAAAATGCAACCTGTGTGCCCCCAAATCCCTTATTTGACCTGGGTGGCTTCAGGACCTGTGTGTACACCTGTTGCCTGGCAGGGTCAGCCTGGTGTGGGCTGGCACACTTGGCCCTATCCTCAGGTCCCTGAGGAGCCTGGGACACCAGCACTATGGCCTGGGGCAATGCTGGCTGCCCACCATGACTACAGGAGCAGTGCCTTGTGGCTGCAGCACCCAGTATGTCCCTAAAGTCAGGGTTACTGGGGACACACCCGGAGCCTAAGTGCCCCGCAGCTGAGCAAGGGGCTTGGGAGCTGAAGCCCTTGCTCTTTGCTGCCCTGTGAAAGCAGCAGGGCAAGGACACCTGTCAGAGGGGATGGGAAGATGCTTTCTGGACTAGAGTGAGCCCCGAGGTGACTGGAAACAGATCCTAAGATCATGCAAGTAGGATGTTTGTTGAAATACGGAGGCTCTTCACTCACAGCCATGCTTGCACAGAATTAGGAAGAGAAAGGCTCTAGGCTGCTCCCACCTGAGGAGCTCTCCTTGTAATAAGCAGGGAGCAGTGCCGGGCACGTTTCAGAGCCACAGCAAGGGGTGGGACACAGTTTCAGAGGAGGGTTGAGAAGCGAAACTGCCCCTGCCCTGACTCTGACTGTGAGGAGAGGACTCTTGCCCACCCCTGCTGCATCTGGCCCAGTCCTGTCCTGCCTCCCTGTCCTCCCATTGTCCTTTCCCTTCTAAGCAGGGGTCACTGGGCTGTTGGCTCAGTGGGAGGGGGGCCACCTTACACTTCCATGTGGCACATTAAGGTGGTTTTGCTTTGCTGGCTTCAGAAACAGCCACCACACAAACCCTAGTTGACAGGCACAAATGAACAAATGAGCGTGGTGGCTGTAAGTGACTGTCACAGGCAGCCTTCAACCAGCAGAGCTGGGAAGAGAGCGCGAGCCCTCACCAGTGCCACCAGCACTTGGCACATCTTCACCCTGGGCACAGATGCCCCCTCCCGGCCTTTGCCTGCTGAGACAGACGAGGGTATTCAGGACTGAGCCTGGTCTAAGTGGTCTGGACCCAGCTGGACCATGTAAGTTTAAAATTGTTTTAAGAATGTGGATTCTAAGTAATCAGTGGTAAGAAGTTCCATGGTCTGCAGCTGTGTTCCTCCTGCAGCAGCAGGTGCCTAGGTCTAGGTCTCCAGGACCTGCCCACGGTCACTGAAATGCCTTCTAGCATCAGTGATCTAGTGAAAAAAATCTAGATGCCATTGAGGTCTTTGGTACTGTGCCCATCTCCTCTAGGAACTGTACAGTGTGACTTGGAAGAGGAGATGTGGTCACTTTGATGGGAGAAACGGAAGGAACTTTTTGAATTCAGAGGAGCTCCAGGGTCTGGGGTGGGGGCAGAGAAGGCTTCAGGCTGCTCATTCCATCCTGGGTGAGCCGAATGGGTCCTGGCTGACCTAGGTGCGACCCTCCCAGTCTGCCAGTCAGAGTTCGCCAGCAGGCAGGAACATGTGAAGGTTCTGCTTCAAAATACGAATGAAAGGGCTCCTCGTGCCCCTATTATTTCCTGGCCACTCCCAGGGGTCCTGAAGGAAGGGAGGCTGACCTGCAGGGTGCAAGAACCATGATTCACTGCTGCCCACAAAGGTGCTTGGTCCAGAGCACCAGGCATGCTGTTAACCTTTGTATGGGTTTGTGTTTTGGATGTGGCTCCTATACACAACGTACAGATTTTATCTCATAAACCATCTTGACAGGTTTTGCTCTTCACTGGGAGCCCTTAATCCATTTAAATGTAATCGACTGACTGATTTATTTAGGCTTTAACAGACTTTCTTTCTTTGTGCTTTTTGTTTGTCCCACCTCTTCTGGGGCTTTCTCTTCCCTGCCTTATTTTGTATTAACATTGTTGTGGGTTTAAAAAAAAATCTTTCCATTTTTTCCTCTGCTGGTCTCAAAATGTAAAGAACTAAGACGAGAAACACCCAAAATCACAATCATATTTGGGAGGTTTTAGCATATCTTTCTCAGAAATTGATAGAACAAATCGGGAGTGATGTAGATTTGAAAGGGCTCCTTAACAAAATTGGACTGATTGATGCCCATATAGAACAGTACACCATGGGGCCAGGCGCGGTGGCTCACACCTGTAATCCCAGCACTTTGGGAGGCTGGGGCAGATGGATCACTTGAGGCCAGGAGTCCGAGACCAGCCTGGCCAACACGATGAAACCCCGTCTCTATGAAAAATACAAAAATTAGCCGGGCATGGTAGCATGCACCTGTAATCCCAGCTACTTGGGAGGCTGAGACACGAGAATCGCTTGAACCCAGGAGGCAGAGGTTGCAGTGAGCTGAGATCATGCCACAGCACTGCAGCCTTCGTAAAAAGTGAAACTCCATCTCAAACAAACAAAAACTGTGTGCCATAGGACTACTTAGTATACATTCTTTTCAAGCATACACAGGACATTTATAAAAATTGACCATATATTAAGCCCTATGGTAAGTTTAAATAAATTTAAAGTATTGAAATTGTATAGGGTATGTACTCTGACAATACCTTAACCTTTTAAGCTCGAATTAAATAATAACCAGAAATTCTTATATTCAAAAATGAGAATTATGCTGCTAAAATAACGCATGTGTCAATGAAGAAATCATAATGGAGATTAGAAATGTTTCCCACTATTAAGAAAGTACCACAGTCCAGGCGTGGTGGCTCACGCCTATTGTCCCAAAACTTTGGGAGGCTGAGGCAGGCAGATCACTTGAGTCCAGGAGTTCGAGACTAGCCTGGACAACATGGTAAAACCCCATCTCTACTGAAAAAAAAAAAATATATATATATATATACACACACACACACACACACACACACACACACACACACACACATATACACAAAACTTAGCCAGGCATGGTGGCATATGCCTGTAGTCCCAGCTAGGCAGGAGGCTGAGGTGGGAGAATCACTCGAGCCCAGGAGATGGAGGTTGCAGTGAGCTGAGACCGTGCCACTGCACTCCAGCCTGGGTGATAGAGTGAAACCCCGTCTCAAAAAAAAAAAAAAAAAGAAAAAAAAGAAAAAGAAAAAGAAAGAACCATATCAAAATGTGTAGCATAAAGCAATATCAGTACTTAGAAACGTATAGACGTAAGTGAGTATGTGGAAAAGGAAGGACAGAATTCACAAGGAGAAACAAACAACAGCAAAGGAAATCCAAAGAAAAGTTTAAAAGGGCACACAAAAATCAGAGCAGAAATTACTGAAATAGCATACATATAAATGATATAATCAACAGTCAAAAATCATTTCTTTACAAAGCTAATAACATTGACTACTAGCCTGTGATGAAATTCATCAATGAAAAAAGAAAGCACAAATAACCAGTCTCAGAAATGAAAAAGGTGACAGTACCGCAGATGCTGCAGGCTACAGAAAGACAATACAATGATATTATCAGCAACTTTTCACCAAAATTTTGAAAATAACTCCCACAAGAATGCAACTTAAAACAGACTCCAAACAAAACAAAACAAAAAACCTGAATAGTCCCATACCATTGAAAAAAAAATGCATCAGTGATCAAACATCTTACAAGAGAAACTGTAGGGCCAGGCATCGTGGCTCAGGCCTGTAATCCCAGCACTTTGGGAGGCCAAGGTGGGCAGATCGCCTGAGGTCACAAATTCGAGACCATCCTGGCCAACATGGTGAAACACTGTCTCTACTAAAAAATAGAAAAAATTAGCCAGGCGTGGTGGCATATGCCTGTAATCCCAGCTACCTGGGAGGCTGAGGCAGGAGAACCACTTGAACCCAGGAGGTGGAGTTTGCAGAGAACCAAGATCATGCCACTGCACTCCAGCCTGGGCAACAAGAGCAAAACTCCGTCTAAAAAAAGAAAAGAAACGAAACTGTAATTCCAAAAGGCCTCACTGGTAAGTTCTAGCTCACATTTAAAAAGGAAATTATGTCAGTAATATACAAACTATTCCAGAGAATGGAAAAATATGGGACACTCTCTGACTCATTTTATGAGACTGGCATAATCTTGAAATTTCCAAAACTTGAGGACAGGACAAGAGAACAAAATTACAGGCTAATCTCAAAAAATATACATAAGAAAAATACTCAAGAAAATATTAGCCAAAGAGAATCTAGCAATATACAACATGTTTTACTGAGTAAAACATCATTACCCAGTTAGCTTCATCTTTTAGATCAAGAATGGTTTCAACATTTGAAAATCACCAGTGGTGACCCACAATAATAGATTAAATGGGAAAATTCACATGATCATCTCAATAGCTGCAGAAAGATCATTTGATAAGAGCCAGCACCCATCAATATTCTAAGTGAACTGGGATGAGAAAGGAAATTTCTTAATTTGATGGAGATTATATACCAAAAAAAAAAAAAAAAAAAAAAAAAAGATGATAGCTATATTAGCCTGTTCTAATGCTGCTAATAAAGACATACCCGGAACTGAGTAATTTTAAAGAAAACAGGTTTAATGGACTCACAGTTCCACATGGCTGAGGAGGCCTCACAGTCATGGCAGAAGGTGAAGGAGGAGCAAAGGCATGTCTTACATGGTGGCAGGCAAGAGACTGTAGGGGAACTGCCCTCTGTAAAACCATCAGATCTCATGAGACTTATTCACTATCATGAGAAAAGCAAGGGAAAAACCCACCCCCATGATTCAATTCCCTCCCACTGTGTCTCTCCCATGACGTGGGGATTATGGGAGCTACAATTCAAGATGAGATTCGGGTGGGGACACAGCCAAACCATATCAATAGCTAATACACTTAATGGTGACATATTGAAGTGTTAAAAACCAGTATACCAAAACTAAGTTATATTTACATATACCAACAGCCAACAGTTAGAAAATACTACTTTAAAGATTTTATTTGTAGTACAAAAAGCTCAAGAGCCCAGGAATTAATCTGGGCTAATCAAAAAGATTTATGTGGAGGGAAGTATTGAGCACTTTTTGTGATTTCCTTGAAGCACAGAAGTTAAGAAACTTGCTCAAAGCTACACAGTTGCTAGGTGAGTTTGAGCTGCGATTCTCTGGCTTCAGAGCTAAGGGAGGCCCCAAAACATGCAGGGCAAGAGGCACACTGAACATTGGACCTTCACGTTAGATTCATCAGTGTCTGAGGCAAATCAGGGAGGAAGAAATAAATAGATGGTTATAAAAATTAGTAACCTGCAGCAACTATTTGTGTGTTACTTTGTTGAATGTCTGCCCCTCACACCCACCAGCACTGGTTGTAAGCTCTGTGGATGAGGCAAATATATATGGCATCTCTGGCATCAACACTGGATCAGCTACATAGTGGGGGTTCAATAAACCTGGATTGAATCTCTGAATAACACTCTTACTTGGGTTTAAGACAGAGAGTGGGCTGGGCGCAGTGGGTCACACCTGTAATCTCAGCACTTTGGAAGGCTGAGGTGGGTGGATCACTTGAGGCAAAGATTTTGAGAGCAGCCTGGCCAACATGGTGAAACTCCATCTCTACTAAAAATACCAAAAATTAGCTGGGCGTGGTGGCGTGCATCTGTAATCCCAGCTACTTGGGAGACTGAGGCAGAAGAATCGCTTGAACCTAGGAGGCGGAGGTTGCAGCGAGCCGTGATTGTGCCACTGCACTCCAGCCAGGCGACAGAGTGTGACTGTGTCAAAGAAAAAAAAAAAAAGAGAGAGAGTGAAGGTGTTGGAATAAATTCATCGAAATTTTCCAAGTGTACTGGACCCTTGGATTCTAGTAGAAACCATGAGCTGGTTTCTATTACAACCACCATCAACACCTCAGGCTCAGCACCGTGCCTCAGTTTCCCCTGTGTTAACAGGCCAGTCACACATTGTTATAGAAAACAGAGCATTGCCCTAGGGCATCTCTGTCGACCCTGAATGTCCTCAGACACTCCTTCATCCCCTACATTTAAAATTTTTTAAAGTGATTCTGGCTTGGTGGTGATCTGGACTTGGATCTTTAAGATGATGGAGAAGTTCATAAAGCAACAGTTCTCTTCCTTGAGTGCAAATTGGGGTCACTTGAGAAAGGTTTAAAAAATCAGGTTTGACTGGGCGTGGTGGCTCACGCCTGTAATCCCAGCACTTTGGGAGGCCGAGGTAGGCGGATCACGAGGTCAGAAGATCCAGACCATCTTGACTAATACGGTGAAACCCTGTCTCTACTAAAAATACAAAAAATTAGCCAGGCGTGGTGGCGGGCACCTGTAGTCCCAGCTACTCGGGAGGCTGAGGCAGGAGAATGGCATTAACCCAGGAGGTGGAGCTTGCAGTGAGCCGAGATTGTGCCACTGCACTCCCACCTGAGCGACAGAGCGAGACTCCCTCTCAAAAAAAAAAAATCAGGTTTAGGCCCCACCTACACAGATTCTCATTCATGGAGAATGAGATGCTTGATAGATGGAGTTGGCATCTATCATCTATCTAGCCATATGTATGCGTGTATAAACTTTTTATTAATATACAATATACAAAAAAAGTACACATTCGATTGGTATATTTTTAAATTGCTGGAGATTCTGCCATGCAGCCAGTATTGAGAACCATTCTTGTTGGCAAAACTGTAGAACAATCAGAGTTTGCCACTGCTGCCTCCCAACCATTCCCCTTGCTAACCACAGAGAACTTCTGTATCTATCTGCCTTCCACGGGCAGCATGCATTTATTTCACGGCAGATTCCGGAGTGCCCGGAGCCCTGGAGAAGCCACCGTAGCCCTCAGCAGGCTGGTGGCACTGCATCAGGCGGCCGCAGTTCGCCAGAACAGTGGGCTAGGGAGGGACCACAGGTCCCCAAAGATAAGCGGGCGGAGGTCTCCGGAAGGAGCTGTGGGTGTGTGGAAGCCGCTCCAGAGTCCTGGGTCGCAGCTGAGAATAATCGAGCCAGACTTTTCTTTACCTCCCCTCCCCACCAATAATGAAACATCTGCTCTGAGTCCCAGTCCCTTGGGAAATTCTCAACTAGGAAACTAAGTAAATTAATCCATTCTCTTACCCCCTTCCAGGAAATAATTTGTATTTTGCCGGAAACTTTCGATCGACTTTGAGGCTGCTGTGAGCAGAACAGGAGGCTGTTCTGAATCTGGAATGACTATCAAACCACACTGAGTCCATCAAACCACGCTGAGACCACCTGCTCTGCCGGACCTAGGGCAGAGAGGAAGGAACCCGCATTTCTGGAATCCCTATTTCAGAGGAGAGAGCTAGTCAAGGAAGGGGGCTTCCGTTCCAGCGCCTCGGCGCCATCTGCCGGGAAAGAGAGACAATGACAGTTCAGGACTACAGCTGGTCCCCGTAGGGTGTTGAAAGGAAAACAGAAGCCATGAAGGCTACCTTTCTACTCCCGAGCATTACCTGAAGGGCTTCCTCAGAGATCCCACGCTGCCTTGTATGTGAAGCCACCTTGTGTGTGTTACTGGACAGAGGGTGAAAAGACCCCTTGCCACCAGCTTTCTTCCTAGAGGAGAGCTTGGTTCTGCAGCCACCCGGCTGGGGGGAAGGGCAGCCTCCTTCAGAGGTTCCCTACTGCAGAGAGAATCAATCTGTGCCTAATCCTGGCGCAGCCTTCCAGGGAGGCAGCCACGGGCAGCGGTGCTGGGTTCGGATGAGGACATCACCTGTGGGGCTGTGGAAGGGACTCCTGCTTGGAGGGAGTGAATGATGAGAGCCAGGTGAACTTTAACATCACACCCCAATTTAGGACTTCATATACCTGTCAGGTCTGATGTGAGATTTTTTTTTTTTCTTTTTTTTGAGACAGGGTCTCACTCTGTCACCCACGCTGGAGTGCAGTAACATGGTCATACATCACTGCAGCCTTGAACTCCTGGGTTCAAGCAATCCTCCCACCTCAGCCTCCCGAGTAGCTGGGATTACAGGTATGCATCACCACGCACAGCTGGGTTTTTGTTTTGTTTTGTTTGTTTGTTTGTTTGTTTGTTTTTAGAGACAGGGTCTTGCTATGTTGCTCAGGTCTGTCTCAAACTTCTGGGCTCAAGTGATCCTTCCACGTTGGCCTCCCAAAGTGCTGGGATTACGGGTGTGAGCCCTCATGCCTGGCCAAGATGAATTTGTACCTTGAAAATATTGTGGCCGGGCGCAGTGGCTCACGCCTGTAATCCCAGCACTTTGTGAGGCCAAAGCGGGTGGATCACTTGAGGTCAGGAGTTCAAGTCCAGCCCGGCCAACATGGTGGAACCCCGTCTCTACTAAAAATACAAAAATTAGCTGTGTGTGGTGGCACATGCCTGTAATCCCAGCTATTGGGGAGGCTGAGGCAGGAGAATCGCTTGAATCTGGGAGGTGGAGGCTGCAGTGAGCCGAGATCACACCACTGCACTCCAGCCTGGGCAACAAGAACGAAACTCCGTCACAAAAAAGAAGAAAGGAAGAAAGGAAGAAAGGGAGAAAGGGAGAAAGGGAGAAAGAGAGAAAGAGAGAGAGAGAGAGAAAGAAAAAGAAAGAAAGAAAGAAAGAGAAAGAAAGAAAGAAAGAAAGAAAGAAAGAAAGAAAGAAAGAAAGANAGAAAGAAAGAGAAAGAAAGAAAGAAAGAAAGAAAGAAAGAAAGAAAGAAAGAAAGAAAGAAAAGAAAGAAAGAAAGAAAGAAAGAAAGAAAGAAAAGAAAGAAAGATGTCTTTCGAATGTGTGGCTCAAATACGACCATTGAAAGCATAATTGGAAAATGTTGAAGTTTTGTGCCAATGCATGCAAATATTTGGAGAGAGAGACCATATTCTCATTTAGACTCTTAAAACAAACTTTATGTATTTTCCGGGAATGTTTCCTTGACATTGGCTTGACTTTGTGCCAGATCCCTTACATCTCCCTGGCAGTGGCAAGTCCCTAACTTGACCCAACGTTGCCTGACCTGTTCTGTTTACTAACTACAGCAACAGCAACTAACACTTACTGAGAATTTATTATATGCTAGTCACAAGAATGATATTTAATAAGGACCTATGTTGGAAAGATTTGAGAACAGTCCCGCCCTTGACTGCTTTTATATTATAAGATTTAGTGTTTTTCAACTGACTTTATCTAATATTTACATCCAGAATGTGCCAGACACTATGCCATATTATTGCATTATTATGCATTATTTCACTTTATTCTAGCACCAACCAAATGAAGTATAATTTTATCTTGATTTTGCAGAGGAAGAAATTGAAGCTTAGATCAGTCAGTCAACTACTCAACATGGTGAGGGGGAGGGTAGACAAGTCACCCCTGAGCATCCTGCTGGTCTCTCTAGCTATAATATGTACTTGTTTTCCTCAGAGTCTCATATAGTCTCACAATATCTGAGTTGGTGCATGTTGCAACTTGGTATAAGAATAAATGCAGACCTGGAGTCTAGGCAGTACAAACATTTATCATTGACCCAATAACTTTTTCCCATAAAAACTTTTGACACCCCATTATTTCCCAGCATTGCACCCTGGATTTTATTGGCAGGGATTTACAGTAGCATCCTGGGCTGACTTGTGTGCATGTGGTCAGCTGAGGGCCAGATCTGGGCCTTCTCTATCGCTGCTCATCTCCCTGGCATGAATGAGGGACTCAATGAGAGAAACATCTAATCAGGTGCACCAGAGAACTCACACTCTTGGCCCATCTCCTTCCCACCCGAATTCAACTCTCAGTCCATCTCTGAGAGACATTTGACCAGAATTTCTTCAGGCAGGAAAGCTGACGTGGAAATATGAACAGGTGGGGAGACAGTAAGAGGGACACGGCCCAACCTGCAGATCTCCCTGTCTGTGCATCTGTAGTGAAGACACCAGGAACTGGGTCCCTCCCCTGGAAGAAACTGTGCCTGCAGCCCTTCTCTCCTCCAGGATCTGAAAGCAAGGTGCCAGGCTAGTCATGGTGGCTCAAGCCTGTAATCCTAGCACTTTGGGAGGCTGAGGCAGGAGCATTGCTTGAGACAGAAGTTCGAGACCAACCTGGGCAACATAGCAAGACCCCATCTCTACAAAAAAATAAAATTAAATTAAAAAATAAAAGCAAGGTGCAGAAGTAACCAAAACCCCTTGGCACCCCATCCACCTAGTGGCAGTCCTGAGACAAGGATCTAAGAAAGGAAAGTAAGTTTATGTGAAAGGATAATTTGGAGAATGTCCACTATTTACATGGGCAATTGGGCAGTCAACAGAGTAGGGAAGAGACAGCTGGTTCCTCTCCCCTCTCAGTCTTGCTCTGTGGTTTCTATCCCTTCATTCCTGGCAGGGAGCATAGAGGAATCAGAGCCTCTTGGGGTGCTTAAGGCGGGGCAAAGACCTAGGGCCGGGTCTTGCTGCTTGCCAAGGCCCAGTGGCAATTCAGGGTGACTTCCTGTCTTGGCACAGGCAGGAAAGGTGACACCACGAGGAGTCAACTGGTGCCCTGGCTGCTGTTCTCCCAGAGGATGCAGGGCTGCACTGCTCCTAGGACTGCATAGCCACCCAAGTGCTCCAAATATTGAGCATTGTGAGCAGCAAGGGAAGGGCAGGGGTGGGTGGGGACAGCTGCTTCAGCCACGGTCAGTCCCCCAGGCAGGGGAACAGCTTTCCAGCAGAGTCTTGGTGACACTCTTATTGATCAGATCCAGAGCCCGACCTTCTGTTAGGGGCTAGCTCAAGGCCAGAAACCTGTAGCTCAGGAGAGCGTGGCTTTAGATTTCTAGAAATAATGGGAACAGTTGCCAAGTCACTCACACAGCCTTGGGAAAGAGCATCTCCTTAAATTTTGTGCCCTGGCACCTTGCTTTCCTCACTCTAGTCTCAGCTTTGGCTGAAGGGGTTAGAGGCAAGGTCAAGGGCTCTCTGTTGAGGGGCTAGTGGATCTAGTCAAAGAGAGGACCACTTCAGTGGAGTGATGCTGAGATCTGTCAACCTGGGAAGTCTGGCAAGAGGCCAGAGGCACTCTGGGGGCTCATACTGGGCTGAAATCCTCATGACTGGGCTGGAGTATGAGCCCCGGGAGTCCAGGATCATGGAGAAGA
Organism: Theropithecus gelada; assembly: GCF_003255815.1. Lineage (NCBI taxonomy): Eukaryota > Metazoa > Chordata > Mammalia > Primates > Cercopithecidae > Theropithecus > Theropithecus gelada. The sequence continues at coordinate 174,170,738 of NC_037670.1, forward strand.
CGGCTTTGCTTGGGATGGAGGAATTGAGCAGCTTCTTGGACACCTCCTTAATGAATGTCTAAAAGGGTTCCTCCTGCTGGGAGAAGCTAAGCTTGGAGGTGGGTTCCAAAACCTTGTCTGGAGGTGCTGAGGCCCTGAGAATTGTAGCTTGGGCTCTTTCAGGCCAGGAGAAAACAAGATCTGTTTCTACCAGCCCTGACTTTCTTCCCTCTCTCTCTCTGCTAACCATCAGTATTTCAAAGACTCCTGGGTTGGGGATGTGAACCCAGAATAAGAGGTCTTGGTCCTTGAAATGAGAGGCTGGGACAAGTCCTTCCAGGGTGGACTGATTCCTCTTGGAGGTCTGGGATGGGAAGATGCATCTTTGCAAGGTGGTTACTCCAATTTGATGGCCTCCAGGAGAGGCACTGCCTCCCCTGGTTGGATTCCTGTAAGAGAAGTTTATGCTTTTGTCCAGTCCTGAAGCAGGAAAAGGGGTTGCTCCTTCCTCAGCTAGGATCACCTGGGGGCTTGTGAACTCTCTGGCTGTGATGACTGAATCTGAACTCATTAGTTTATGGGTGTAGCCCCCGGGGAAAGTTGGATCTTCACTGAGGGCTGCAACACCAAGGCCTGTTCACGGGGAATTAAGTGGGCCAAGGTGTGAGTGGACATCAGGGAGTCCAAGTTGGATGCACAGATTCCTGAAAAGTTCTGAAGTGGGTCATCCCTGCTATTTAAATACCTGGGGCACCCTCCAAGTAGCCACTGGCATTGAAGCTGATGGCCCAGAAGAAGACCTTGCCATTGGTGGATATTTCACTAAAAACATGGGAGGAGACTTGGCAGATGAAATACTTCCAGCCTGATGTGGAGCGACCTTCAATTAGGGGAAATGTTTCTCCATCCTTGTATAGATGTCTTCCAGTCACATGTTCTCGTCTATGAAGGCAAATTGAATCATATCCAGTTAGGCTGCGGCACCTCATTATTAGCGGGCTCTGATCCCAGGGCGGTTCTCTGTCTCCATTGCTTGCTGCTGCTGCTGGAGCCCAACCCATCAGAACTCATCTTTCCAAGTCAAGAGTGAAGCACAGCTCCCTCGCATCTGCCTGGAACGGGCTCCAGTGGTTTGGAGGATGAGTTCTGGAGGGTGAGTTTGAAGAATAAACTTCTAGGACTGCCTGCTGCTACTGTCTTTTCCTTTAGTGGTCAAGAATTAGAGATTGTTCAGACTATTGCTATCTTTGGGGACAGCCATCATCTGGGTGTTGGGTGGGGATGGGGGTGATTAATAACCTTGATTCCAGTTGAAAACTTTCAAGAGTTTGAGCCTCTTGGGAGGCTCTGCCTCCCAAGAGCCCTGCACCCGACCAGGATCAGGTCAAAGCCCTGAAACAGTCTGAGGTCAAAGCCCTGAGAACAGTAAGGGGAGGGGAGCAACCAACATTAGTGTAAACCCCAGAATCAGCCTGAGAACAGAAGCTCTGATGTCTGAGAGCAAAAGATGATGTCCCAGCTCTAGAACAGAAAGCAAATTCACTTTTCCTCTGCCTTTTTGTTCTAGCAGGGCCTTCAATGGATTGGATGGTGCCCACTCGCTTTGGTGAGGGCAGATTTTCTTTCAGTTGACTGACTGAAATGCCAGTCTCTCTCAGGAACACCCTCACACATACCCAGAAGTGATCTTTTACCAACTATCTGGACATCCCTTGGCCCAGTGAAGTTTACACATAAATTTACCTGTCACAGAAGCTCAACTCAACTAGCCAAGACAAAAGAAGAAATAGGCCAGGCATGGTAGCTCACACCTGTAATCCCAGCACTTTGGGAGGCCAAGGCAGGTGGATCACTTGAGATCAGGAGTTCAAGACCAGCCTGGCCAACATGGTAAAATTCCATCTCTACTGAAAATACAAAAATTAGCCGGGCATAGTGGTACGCACCTGTAGTCCCAGCTACTTGGGAGGCTGAGGCATGAGAATCACTTGAACCCGGGAGGCAGAGGTTGCAGTGAGCCAAGATCATGCAACTGCACTCCAGCCTGGGTGACAAAGAAAGACCTTGTCTCAAAAAAAAAAAAAAAAAAAAAAAAGAGAAAAAGAAAGAAAAGAAAAGAAAACAAATAAATATATTGGTTCAATGAAGTCATGGGAATGATTGCTTCAAGAAGCAGGCAGAATTACAGGGATAAGAGATTTATTGGGAAGTATAGCTCCCATGAGATGTGAAAAAGAGATAGCAGTCTCAGGCACGATGAGCATCTGACCCCTCTGCAAAGAGAGCTGGGGGCGGGGGGAACAGGATTGTGCAGTTGGAGCCTCAGACCCCGATGCACAAAGTCTCAGACACCCCAACAGAGAGCTCTGGCCCAGAGAGCTTATTCGCTGGCTTATTAGATGACTTCCACTTTGGGTAGAAATAGCCTGGCGTGGTCACTGGCTGGGGACTTCCTGGGAGGAGCATGGCCTTGGCTCACAAGCTGAAGTGGAACCTGGATGCACTGACAGCAGCCAGCTGTCAGCTCACCATCCTCCTGACAGAGGAGCAGCATTGGGTTTGGAAGGGAAATCCAAGGGCGCATCTCCATGGTTGCCACAGAAACAAGGGATACAGTTTGGCCTATGGAAATCCAAGAGTCTGTGGCTTATCTGATACAAAGATCTTTGCTCCTCATTCCTACTTTACTCTGGGGTCACCTCCATTCTTCCTCACTGAAAACCAGTCTCATTCACATGATAAGAAATATGGCCTATGGAAATATGGCCATGTGTTACTTCCTATAGCTTTTGTTACCCAAGAGGGTCTGACTCACACGGTCACTGATCCAAAGTTCAAAATCCTGGGGAAGGGCGCCAACTGGCCTAGCTTGGGCTAGGTTCCCTCTCCTGGACCAGTCACCTGGTGCCAGGGCCGGGACCATGCAGAAACACGGCAGCTGCATATCACCAAGAAGAAGGAGAAAGTACTTTTTTTTTTTTTTTTTTTTTTAAAGAAAACAGCAGCACTGAATACATAAAATTAGATATCTGTTCCAAATGGTTCTACACATCTTGCCTCCATTTCCTCACTCCAATTCACCCTTCAGACATTCGCAATCTAACTTTTGCCACCATCATTCTACTGAAGCAGCTTTCTAAGTGACCACCCATGAGTTTATAGTTAATAAATCTGATGGTCCTCTTGAACTGTCAATATAACAGTTGCTAACATAGGACACTCTCTAGCTATTGTGCCCACTGCAGTAGATACTTGGGCCTGACTGTCCAGCGTGGTGGCCAGCATTTCCCTGGGAACTGCCATTTCTTCCATAAACGGGTGGGACATGACATCCATAGGACAATGATCATAGCTGAACAGCCCTGGGATCAACTTGACCTTAGCTTAGCCAGATTCTTTCTTCCAGGAGTCTGGAATTGAGAAAGTCAGTCAATCGTTTGAATGACTACACCAGTAACTGATCAATGTGGAAGCTGTGGAGAGGCCACCTTTGCCGTACTCTATGAGTGAAGAAGCAGGAAAGCTGGTCCACAGAGAAGGAAGGAATGAAGGCACAGAGAAGCAGGGGAGAAAACAGCGCATCTGATAAGTAACCCTGGAAGAAAGCAGTTGTGTGGGGTACACAGCAGAGCAAAAGCCAAAGGGTGGTCACTTAGAGGGTGCATTGCCCTCATTAGGGAGCAGTGAAGCCTCACATGGCCCCACACAGGGAGCAAGTGACTTAGAAGAACTCAGCAAAGCACCTCATGAGAGACAAAGTCAATATTCCAGCAGCATCCTCCCACACAGAGGACACCTGGGCTGGGTGAAAACAACACTGGTCAGATGGGACGCATTCTCCTTCCCCTCCTTCCTGTCATCCCCCTGGGGGAGCCAACTGGGGCCCAGCGTGTGAGGAAGAGCAGTGGAAGAGCAAGATGGAGATCATTGAGACCTGGGCCCCTTTTCCCATCACAGTAGTCCCCAGTGAGATTGGAGAGATGCTTCAGAGTGGATGAGATATAGAAGTTGTGGGTTAGATGGTGCTAGACTTTTCAGTAACTGAAAATGAGACTATGAGACTATTCTAACATCCAAGATATATTAGGATCCACCTAACATATGGTCCAGTAGTGGTTGTGACCAGAACTTCTCCTGCCCCTGTACACTCACTACTGTGCCATGGGTTTTCACTGCTGTTCCCACCAAAAACTGTTTTTCCATCTCTTAAACCTTGGGGGGCTTTGTAACTTGATTTGATCAAGAGAATATGGCTGAAGTGACATTGTGTGAGTGCTGCAGCCATGGCTTCAGGAAGCCCTTACAGATTCTGCACCAGCCCCCTTGGAATACAGAGCTGGCATGTTGGAGGCCCAGGTCAGCCTCCTGGATGAGGAGAAAGAGGCCCAGCCAATAGCTAGCACCAACCACTGGACATGGGAACAGGACCATTTTGGACCACCCAGATCCAGTTGAACCACAAGAGCCACAAGGTAACTGTACCTGCAAGGAGGAACCCCGGTAAGACCAGCCAAAAACCACTCTGCTGAACCTAGTCCAAATTGCTAACCCACAGAACTATAAGCAAATAAAGGGTTGTTTTAAGTGATTCAATTTTGGAGTGATTTGTTACACACAATAAAAAAGTGATATAGCAAAGAAGGCAGATATAACAGAATGGGTTTGAATGCGACGATGAAAGAAGAAAATAAAGTTGTTTCTTGCCACTTCCCAAGGCCAGCTCATTTAATTTACAAGCAATATTTGCAAAAGGCAGATGCCTGCAGCAATATGAGATTTTTCCCCTGGGTGTTCTCAAGTGCCTAAATACCTACTTGGTTTAAAATAGATAATTTTCAGCTGGGCACAGTGGCTCAGGCCTGTAATCTCAGCACTTTGGGAGGCCAAGGCAGACAGATCACTTGAGGTCAAGAGGTCAAGACCAGCCTGGCCAACATGGTAAAACCCTGTCTGTACTAAAAATACGAAAGAAAAAAAAAATAGCCAGGCATGGCAGCAGGTGCCTGTAATCCCAGCTACCCAGGAGGCTGAGGCAGGAGAATCACTTGAACCCAGGAGGCAGAGGTTGCAGTGAGCCAAGATTGTGCCATTGCACTCCAGCTTGGGCGACAGAATGTGACTCTATCTCAGAAAAAAAATAATAATAGATAATTCTCATCTCTGGACTCTCCCCTTGTCTGACTCTGCAATGTTTCCCTTCGGACATCTCCTCACAGAGCTGCGGAAAGCTCAGAAGGCCCCTCTCTGAAGCCTTACTGCTGATCACCAGCATTGGCCATCAGAAGGCTGCTGCCAATCAGGGCTGAGGAGAAGCTGTGACCTTGACTGAGAATAGAAGTGGGGGTGAGGGGTGAGCTAGCTCTGCTTTGTTTCTTTCCTGAAACAGCAAAATGAGACAAGTGTGTGCACGCTGTGCTGCTGCAGCTGCAAAATGAAAAGCTTCTCATTAGCATCGTTTGCACAGGGGGTGGGGGCGGGGAATAACTCAGGAACAGCTCTCAGAGTGCAGAGCTGGGGCTTCTGCTCCCAACCCAGGCCCCAGGCAGGCCCCCAGGTGTGTCATCTGCCTCCAGCCCAGCTAGGTGAGTGTGCTTCCATCTGGGTTGGGGAGGGGGACTGGTGGAAGGCTCCTGTGGGGCAATTGTGAGTCCTGATCTGGTCCCAGAATGTGAGCCCACCTTAGCTGTGGGACCCTGGGACCCCCACCGTCCCCAGCCCGCTGAGCAGGGAGGGGCATGCAGAGCTGGGTGGAGGGGAAGCAGGTTCCTCTGGCCACATAGGCTTTTCCTGTGCCAGGGGTAGCCCAGCACAGGATGACAAGGAGAACCGGAAACCAGCCAGCAGGGCCTGCCCTGTGAAATCATGGATTTCCTCTTTCCCTCCCTCCCACCCTTCAGGCCCCAGCAGAATCTCTCTCCTCCAGGCCTCTGTCCTCTCATGCAGGATGAGAGCAGAGGTTCTTAAACCAGCTCTGGGGACTACGGGGACCCATGGAGGGACTTAAAGAGGGTGTCCACCACATACCCTCTAAAATTATGTGAAAATCACTATTTTTGTGCACATTACTCTGAAGGGAGTTTTAAACAACTAAGTACTTTGTGGTTTGCTAAAGGTTAGGAACCATCGATCTAGAAAATTCTCAGGCCTCTCCAACACTAACATTCCCGCTTTCCCCTTTCTGTCTGCTTTCCTGAGTGTGGTTCTCAGCTCTCTTAGTTCGTGTAGCTCTGTTCTCATCTAATACATCTACTTTGCAGTAACGGCCAACAAAGGTGGTATATTACAGTGAGGCTTTAAATGGGAGATGCAGAGTACGTGAAACATACCACATATCTAACTCACATGATTGCATTTCAGCAGTAAGTTTAGCTTTAACCATCTCAGCAGCCACATGAAAAAATAGATAGCTGAATTTATTAACTTTGGGATTTGTATTTGCTGTCACCCTGTCTTAGTCCACAGCTATAACTTGGCAGGGGTGGATTTTAGGCACTCAGATTACCTGGTAGGGGAGAGATTTTGAGATGGGTAGGCCTTGTAAATGCTCCTCTTCCAACTGTACAATTCAACATACATGTTGTGATTGCTTAAATGTGCCAGGCCCTGGAAATACCAAAACAAAAAAAAACACAACTTTTGCCCTCAAGATGTTCCCAGTGGGTCTGGAGATATGAGGCTCCTACAAGGGCGTAACCTTTCTAAACCCATTTGTGAGGACAGCAACCCCGTACCAAAAGGGGCTTAGGAGAATTAAGTAGTAGCCTCAGTCACAGGAGGCACTCACACATTTTAGGCACACACAGACACACCCAACAACTGCAGGTGACATCTGGTAAGGTGGGAAGCAGAGGAGCCATGGCAGCTTAAAGGAGGAGATTATTGTGTGCTGGGATTACTGGGGAAGGACACCCCCAGGAGGTGGTTCCCATCTGTGCTCGAAAAATAGGTAGGATTTAAAAGGGAAGTCAGGGCAGTGGGCACTTCATGATGGTGAAGCCCAGGAAGGCCAGGGCAGGAGGCAGGAAGGACCACACGGCCCGGAGACAGGAACAAGACTGCTTGGTGTAAGGGAGGATGTGGACCCAGGAGGTTTGGAAAATAAGTTTCAAAAGTTTGTTGGGGCCAACTGTACAGAGCCTTGAGTTAGAACAGACATGTATTGCACACTGGCTAGGTGGGCACCGTGCTCTGTGCCAGAGAAGCTTGCCACCCCCAGAGGTACACACAGCACAGTGTGGCACAATGTGTCAACCACTAAGGCCTCTGGATATTCAGATGAGCAGAAGTTTCCAAGCTGGGGCGTAATAAGTTACAAGGAAGATCAGCCTGACAGTTGGAGGATAGATGGGAAAGTGGGAGTTGGGGAGAAGTCAGAGGGAGACCCGAGAGGAGAAGGTTGCCCACTGGCCTGGGCTTGGGTGGACAGTACCGGGAGGGTCACAGGCAGCGGGGGCAGCAGGGCAGGCATCTGCAAAGGATGAGAATGCTAAGAGGCGAGCTCCATCATTCTGGAGAAAGGATCCTGAGGACACAGCCTACTCTGAAGAGAGCCTCATCCACCCAAAATACAGCCCTTCCGGGGAGAAGCTGAGGCGGACAAGGGTGAGGCCTTTGTAGGTTTCCTGGAAGTCCCACAGTGAAACCTCAAGACAGAAAATCCCCGCGAAGAAAGGGGCACTGGGCCTGCGGGAATCCTGTCTTGCTGGGCCAGAGGGGAGCCCTGGGTCTGGCTCCTGTAGAGCCTGAAATAGAATCCAATTTGCGATGCCCCTAATGATGTTATGTAATGACATTGCATAAGCCCGTTACATAAATCAAAGTCCTGCTATTGACCAAGAATGTCCCCTGTCCCGAGGCTGACCTAATCCCACGCCTGAAGGCTCAGTCCTTTGTCGCAGTTGGATAAATCTGTTTCCTAAAGCCTCTGTCAAACCCTCCCGATCTCAATGTCTCTGTCTTTAGGGTTCCTGGGGCCTCCTTCTCCGTTGCTGCTTCTCCACTGTGTGAGGCCTCAGTGCGACACTCACTCATCCTTTTCCCTAGGTGAGGGCTCCCAGGGGAGGACAGGATTCTGGTCCTTCCACCAGCGTGGAACTGTGGCTGTGCGCCCTCTTCTGGGGGTCTTACATACTCCCTCTGACTGTGAAATTCAAGACTTGTCTCTGGTTAAAAGACATTTCAAGGATCAATAAGTGAGTGAAGAGGTTTTCTTCCCTGTGGGGCATGGGTAGCCTCCCTAGGACCCTGGAGTTAACAACTACAAGAAGGTTCTTGAGTCCCAGGGACAGAAAAATTCTTTCACTACTGGAAACCAGCATGTTCCCCGAATGCACTCACCAACCTGTCTCGCTTCAGTCGGCCCATCTGTCTCCCTGAACATACCAGCAGAAGCCCTCCCACCCTCAACCCACCTCTCCAATCCCCACCCCGGCTTCCCTTGAAGCCTTCTCCCCAACACAGGCAACATCTTCCCCGGGAGGCTGTCTCCTTCCTTCATCTATGTCTCTCCACAAGTAAATCCTGGTGCGCACACCACCCACCCCCGACACATAAACACAATTTACAGAAACACCAAACAAAACAGTCATGTTTGATGGAAAAAGGCTGAGTTACCCCAGTTACTCCTAGGAGAGATTTTAGTCTCCTAAACATCAACTGTTTACTGTCATATCAAAGCTGTTTTACTATTATAGGAGTAGGAAAGATGCCCATTTAAAAATCACCTAACATGAAGCAAAATTTTTTATGTTTTATCTTTTTTTTTTTTTTTTGAGACAAACAAGGTCTTGCTCTGTCACCTGGGCTGGAGTGCAGTGACACAATCTTGGTTCACTGTAACCTTGAACTCCTGAGCTCAAGGGATCCTTCTACCGCAGTGTCCTGAGTAGCTAGGACCACAGACCTGCTACCATGCCTGGGTAATTAAAAAATTTTTTTTGTAGAAATGAAGTCTCCCTGTGTTGCCCAGCCTGGCCTTGAACTCTTGGCCTCAAGTGATTCTCCCACTTTGGCCTCCCAAAGTGCTGGGATTCCAGGTGTGAGCCACAGTGCCCGGCCTCTTTTGGCTTTTTTGTATGATATGACACATCTCCAAAACATAGCACAGGGTGGATCCAAGAGCTCCTGGGGTGAGAGCTGCCCAGACCCACAGGTCCACTCTCATGGGCTCTGATTACAGCTGCACTGCCCCATTCCCTCCCAATACCAGGAGCCCTTATTTCAGCCTCTGCTCCCCCAACTGTGACACAGTATTTTACTCAAGATCTCTGTTATGAATTGAATTGTGTCCCCCAAGAAGTCCAAAAAGTTGTGTTGAAGTCCTAGCCCTGGCCGCAACCTATGAATATAGCCTCTTGAAAATAGGGTCTTTGCAGATATAATCAGGATGAGGTCATTAAGGTGGGCCATACTCCAATATGACTGTTGTCCTCAAAGGAAGAGAATGGACACAGACATGCCCAGAGTGGAGGAGACCCAGGAAGAAGATCATGGGAGGATGGAGGTAGAGATTGAAGTGATGTGTCTGTAAGTCAAGAAATGGCCAGGAGAAAGGCCTGGAACAGAGCCTCCCCTTGAGCCTTCAGAGGGAGTGTAACACCTGATTTCACACTCACAGCCTCCAGACTGTGAAGAAGTAGGTTTCTGCTGTTTTGAGCTATGCAGTGTGTGGCACTTCGTAAAGGAGGCCTCAGGAAGCGAACACAGGGGCTTCGGTGAACACAGTGCCACATGGCACAGCTCTCCGTTTGTCTGCGTGCAGGGGACGGCAATGTCAGCAGGACAACTTTCAGGCAATTCTCAGAGACTGAGGCTTAGAGTTGGGCCCAGGCTGGCCAGTGTCATGGGAGTCTGTGAGGCCTTGACCCTCTTCCCAGGTTGCTATCTGCTTGCCCCATAAACACATCCTGAGACTTTGCTACCTTCCTTTCCCCTTTCCTTCCTTGTGTTTTCTCAGAGCTGTACCTGTCTGTACCGCCTGGTCTCCTTGGTACATCACCTGCTTGGACATCAGCCACCCTTTCTCAGTGCCTCGATTCAGGACACCATAATATATTTTTTTCTATGAAAACGAAGCTTCATTCTGCCTGCCGATTCCTACCTATTTTAAATCACGGCTGACATTCATGCCTCAACAAAGATTCCCTTAGCTGTGGCTCCATGATTCACTATCAAGTCTGGAAAGGGAACATTTTCCAACAGATGGCCAAGCCCAACTTCCATGGCTTCATGCTTCTTCCCAGGTCTCTGCCACTCAGCACTGTCCTCTCCCAGGAGACAGATGTGTGTTAATGCCACCTGTGCGTGTAACAGGTTTCCTGGCTGGCTGGAAGCCTGGTCCCCAGTTGCTTACAGTCTTCGCAAGTTAATTTGCCTCCTCAGAGACGCCCACCTGACCTCCAGGTGTGAGTCCCTGCTCCTTGCTCTTTGTTCCACAATCCTTTGCACATACTTCTTTTACTCACCAACCCACTAGGTCCAACCATGAGTCTGTGAGTGCCCTGAAGACCTTGAATATGTGCCCTGAAGACCCCTCTCTGCAAGGGGACCGTGGAGCTTGGTATTTAAAAGCCCAGGGCCTAGGGAAATGCAAATCAAAATCACTCTGAGATGCCACCTCAAAGCCATGAGGATGGCCACTATCAAAAACCAGAAAATAACAATTGTTGGCAAGGATGTAGCATCACTGGAAGCCTCATGCACGGCCGGTGAGAATGTGAAATGGTGCAGATGCTGTGGAAGACAGTATGACAGCTCCTCAAGAAATTAAAAATAGGATGACCATATGATCCAGCAATTCCATATGTGGGTATATACCCAAAAGAGCTGAAAGCAGGCACTCAAACAGATATATGTACACTCCTGCTCACAGCAGCATGATTCACAGTACCATAAGGTGGAGGCAACCAATTGTTCATTGACAGATGATTGGATAAACAATGTAGTGTAGACATGCAATGGAATATTCAGCCTTAAGAAGGAAGGAAATTCTAAGACCTGCTACAGCATAGATGAACCTTGAGAACATTATGCTAAGTGAAATAAGCCAGTCACAAAAGACAAATGCTATGTTATTCCACTTACAGGAGGTCCCTAGAGTAGTCAGATTCATAGAGATAAAAAGTAGAATGGTGGTTGCCAGGGATTGGGAGATGGAAGAATAGGGTTTAATAGGCACAGAGTTTCAGCTTTGCAAGGTGTATTAGTCAAGATTCTCTAGAGAAAGACAACCATGGGGTGTGTGTATATGTACATAGAAAGAGATTTGTTTTAAGGAATGGGTTCATGTGATTACAGGGGCTGGCAAGTCCAAAACCTGTAGGGTGGCTTGGCTGGCTGGAGACCCAGGGAAGAGCCAATGCTTCTGCTGGCTGAATTCCCTCTTCCTTGGGGGAGGTCAGTCTTCTGTTCAATTGATTGGGTGAGGCCTACCCACATTATGGAGGGTAATCTGTTTACTCCAAGTCCACCAATTTAAATGCTAATATCATCCACAAACACCCTCATATAAACATATAAAGATAATGTTTGATCACATATCTGGGCACCATGGTCTAGCCAAGTTGACACAGAAAATTAACCATCACACAAGATGAAAAGAGTTCTGGAGATGGATGGTGGTGATGGTCACATAACGTGAATGTACTATATGCCACTAAACTGCAAACTTAAAGATGGTAAAGATGTTACATTTTATGTTATGTGTATTTTGCCACAATTTAAAATAATGTAATTTTTTAAAAAGCAGAAGCTCTAGAGTCAGACCACCAGGTTGCTTTCTTTCGTTACGTACGGTCTCGTGTCTGTGCACAGGTCATGGAGACCCTCTGAGCTTCCTTCACCTCCTCAGAATAACTGGACCGGGGATGGGCATGGTGGCTCATGCCTGTAATCCAAGCACTGTGGGAGGCAGGCAGATCCACTTGAGGCCAGGAGTTCAAGACCAGCTTGGCCAACATGGCGAAACCCCGTCTCTACTAAAATACAGAAAAATTAGCTGGACGTGGTGGCATGTGCCTGTAGTCCCAGCTTCTCCAGAGGCTGAGGCATGAGAGTTCCTTGAATGCAGGAGGCAGAGGTTGCAGTGAGCCGAGATCATGCCACTGCACTCCAGCCTGGGCAACAGAGCAAGACATCTAAAAAAATAATAATAATAATTGGATCAGTGACAATGATGTCCTATAATAGGGAGGTGGTCAAAATAAACAAAGCAACACTTGTAAATTCTTAATTTGTATAGTATCTAGCACAAAGTAGGTGTTTGATATATTTTAGATGATGATGATGATTATTATTATTATTATTTGAGGCAGAGTCTCCCTCTGTTGCCCAGGTTGGAGTGCAGTGGCTCAATCTTGACTCACTGCAACCTTTGCCTCCCAGGTTCAAGCGATTTTCATACCTCAGCCACCCGAGTAGCTGGGATTACAGGCATGTGCCACCATGCTCAGCTAATTTTTTTGTATTTTTAGTAGAGACAGAGGTTCGCCATGTTGGCCAGGCTGGTCTCAAACTCCTGACCTCAAGTGATCCGCCCGTCTCATCCTCCCAAAGTGCTGGGATTACAGCCGTGAGCCACCGCGCCTGGCCTAGTTTATTAGTATTATTATTCCCAGCATCTAACAATGCCAGACACAGAGCAGGTACTCAGTGCATGTTTTTTGTTTTGTTTTGCTTTGTTTTTGAGACCAAGTCTCACTCTTGTCGCCCAGGCTGGAGTGCAATGGTGCGATCTTGGCTCACTGCAACCTCTACCTCCCAGGTTCAAGCGATTCTCCTGCCTCAGCCTCCTGAGTAGCTGGGATTACAGGCGCCTGCCACCATGCCTGGCTAATTTGTGTATTTTTAGTAGAGACGGGGTTTTACCATGTTGGCCAGGCTGGTCTCGAACTCCTGACCGCAGGCGATCTGCCCGCTTCGGCCTTCCAAAGTGCTGGGATTACAGGTGTGAATCACCGCGTCTGGCCCCAGTGCATGTTTGTTGAATAAGTGACTGAATAAATGACCTTGTTCAAATGACTTAATTGCTCTGTGCCTTAGTTTCCTCATCTAAAAAAACTTAGGGATAATAATGATAACCATGAAGATTGGGGAAATATATATGACATGTATATATATGTGTGTGTGTGTGTGCGTGTGTGTGTGTGTGTGTGTGTGTGTGTGAAGAACTCAGGTTGGAAAGCCTGATACAGCAAGTATTAGACAAATATTGGCTACCATTATTATCAGTGGTAATAATGGCAAACACTTTTCCTATTGCCTGGCCCTTTCTTTGGAGCACTGACTGGCAGAGATGTCACGCAGCTGTGGCTCTGTGAAGGGCTATGGAAGAAGAAAGAGTTCTATTCATCCAGTGCCTCAATGGCACAGGAATTAGAGTAGGGGACAGGGCAGAGGTGGATTTTCCCTGCACTGACATTAAGGAAGATGACCCCTTCTCACCACTAACTTAGTATTGCAAATAGCTGACCTCCTGCGACCAGCATAGTTGAGCACTTAGTTGCACTTTTGTCTTGCATTGTCTTGCATGGATCTCTTGTTCCTCCATCTCCTCTTTGTCTGTTCCAGTCCCAGCTCCAGTCAAAACTCAACCAGGACCCTCCTCCCTCAGAAACCCCCTGACTGCTCCAGCCCACGCCCTCTCATGAAGAATAGGATACTATACCTGGGTTGAGTTTTAGGTGTGTCATGAAACTCCAGCATTCTCTTCCAGCTACGGGTTAGGTTTGCGGGTCAGGAACCATGCATGATATTTACTTCTCGTGAGTCTCCCAAAGCTCCCAGCTCCCAGGACCTTGAGTGATCCTTAAACTTGCCTTACATCTGAACTATCAACTCCACGAGGGCAAGAGCTGTCATTCTATTCCGACCATGTTTGCACAAGCCTGGGTAGATTTTAAAGCTCAGCCAATGTTTATGGGGGATTAAAATGCCGGACTCACCCTGGATGCCTGAGGCAGTCAAGCCTGGGGAACATCTCCAGATCTCTCTACTAGCAGCCCTTGTTGTCCAACCCTGCAGATGGAGAGGGAGAAGATACAGGAGGCCGGGCTGCACAAAAGATTCTCGTGTCTTACTCTAGTCCTGTGGTAGGCAGGCTTCGCTAAAGCCTGAATGAAGTATAAATGGCTTTAGTATCCTCACTTCACTTTGCTCTGACTCCACCCTGCCAAACCCAGTCTTGATGATTAATTTCATTTCCTCAGCATGGACAAGAGGAACAGTCCAGGCACCTGAGAATCTTCCAATATAAAGCAATACACTGGCTGTGTGGCACATTGGCTGTTTACTGACCATTTCCCCTGCTCCTCAAATTGAAAAGGCAGCAGCAACTTGGGAACTAAGCGCTTGGATGCACTGGGTACTTGTTAGTTGGTGCTCATGCTGTAAGGAGCTGAGTCTTGGGGTTAGGCTTGAAATCCTAAGGAGATGAGAAACCCTGCCCTCTAACCACTGTTCTGCTCTTCTCTTGGGCACCTAACCTCTCCTGTGGGAGGGCGGTCCTGTTCTTTGCCTTTCTCCACCTCCTCCCAGCAAGATTGTCATCAGAATGACTGTGGACTGGGTTCCATTTAAGATTCCCCAGGTCAGCTGGGCGTGGTGGCTCACGCCTATAATCCCAACATTTTGGGAGGCCGAGGCGGGTGGATCATGAGGTCAGGAGTTTGAGGCCAGCCTGACCAACATGGTGAAATCCTGTCTTTACTAAAAATACAAAATTTAGCCAGGTGTGGTGGTGTGCACCTGTAATCCCAGCTATTTGGGAGGCTGAGGCAGGAGAATCACTTGAACCCGGGAGGCAGAAGTGGCAGTGAGCAGAGATTGTGCCACTCCAGCTTGGGTGACAGAGTGAGACTCCGTCTCAAAAAAAAAAAAAAAGAAAAAAAACCAAACCAAACCAAACAAAACAAAACAAAAAACATTCTCCCGGTCTCAGGTATCTATCAGTTGGAGGTTCTAAGACTGGGATAGATTAGCAGTGGAGGGAGGAGATAGGAACCCACTGAAAGGACTGAGAGGAAGATGAAGCGTTAACTGGACACAAGCGTGTAAAGATCATCTGAGTCAACAGCTGCCGAAAATTCTGGAATGAGATAGTTTGAGCTCAAAAGCTCAAACTTTTGAGATGGGGTGGAGGTAGGGTGAGAACTGAGGGCTCTGATAAAGAGTAAGCCATGAAAAAGACAGAGGCATCGCTAGGTTGATGCCTGGTGGGGTTAAGGGCTCCACGGTGTTTCTTCTCTCTATTAACCATCACAATCCAGGGAACTTGGATATTATCATTCTTGTGACAAGTGAATATGTCCCATCTCCCTCACAAACAAGAATTCGGGTCTGTGACATGGAACAGAAATCTCCAATGTGTTGGGAATTCCAAGGATATGGAGGTCACTCTCTCAGCTATCAGGACCACCAGGTGTGGGGCTGGGGCAGCCCCAGCCATCGCCACAGGCCTTGAGTGGGCTCCCCAGTGACCCTAACATTATCCTTACCTAAATGCCATCCCATTAAAAAGACTGGGAACAGTTTCTGTTTGGGATGATGAAAAAGTCCTGGATATAGACAGTGGTGATGGTGACGCAATATTGTGAGGGTGCTTAAGCCACTGAACTGTACACTTAAACATGGTTAAAAGAGTAAATTTCATGTTGTTTATGTTTTTTATTTATGTTTTACCACAATAAAAAAAAAATTTTAAAGATTGGGAAGCACAGGCTCCATGGAGATTAGAGAAGGAGGAGGGGCCGCTGACTAGGGGTAGATAAGAGTTGGGAGGACAGAGAATCTAGGAAGAAATATGTTGTAAGAAGGGGAGGTTGAAGCCTTCTCTCTCCTCCTCCCCCAGCCATCCAAGAATCCTGTCCATGCAGCTCCATGTTCAGCCCCACCTCCTCTCCAGAGCTTTCTCTGTCCCCTCAGGTCTTTAGAGCCCGCAGAATGCCACCTAGCACTTAGATTCTCTGTTTCATGAACATTGATGTCTCATCTCCAGTCAGACTGCAGGTTCCTTACGGACAGGTGGCATGTGCTTGACATCTCTGTGCTATTCACAGGGACTGGCACATTCTGGGCACATACTAGGTACTCAATACCCATTATACAGTAAGTCTCTTTTTTTGAACAGGATTGGGGAGAAGTAAGTAAATTTTAGCTAACTAATAAAACCTTTCTCTTCTAGATATAGAACTAGTAAATGAGTGCTTTACTTCTCTGAGCATTTTCACATACCAGGATGTGGTCCTAAAGTCAAAAGTCTGGTGCCTTATCAAGGTAGTTATACCTGGGGTAGCTCAGACCTGGGGTGACATAGGGGTGGTGATGGTAGATGTTGATTTTAGTGAGGCCATCACTTTCTGAGTCTAGAACTCTTCCTTGGGAAGAGCCTTTAGAAACCTCAGTCTTCCATCACAGTCACGGTGCATTTGTTGAGCAGACGTCTTCTGAGTTGGCTACTGCCAGACTGGATGCTAAACAAATTTTGACTATTTGCAAACAAGCTAAAAAATAAGGACAAAGATATTCATGCCTTGTAGAGAATCTTTAAAATAATGTGAAATCCTGAAAACGTCTGGCACATGGTAGGCCTCACCAAATATGCTGTAAGATCTAAAAGCTGTTCTTACACGAGAATTCCAGAATGTTTCAAGAAAGGAAAACATTGGTCTAACCAACATAAACATTGTTTTTATGTGTTTGATTTTAAAAGTCTGTGAAATGACTTTTTTTTAGCTGGAATCACAAGCTCTGTGCCTAAGAGGCCGGGTAGGGAACCTCAGAGAAGCCCAGTTGGGCTTTAGGATGAGGGGGAGTGCTGAGGACTCTGATCCCTTAGTCCAAAGAGGCCAACTTCCACTCAGCTCCAGCCACCAGTTGCTAAACCTTTTGCTTTTTTCACAACAGAAGCTGGAAGTCCAGATTTTTACGTGACATTTCAAGATATTTAAAATAACTTGGAGTCACCGACTCATTGTGGCCATGAAACTCATAAACACATTTGCATTCATGCCTCCTCTGACAGGCTTCCCAGCCAACGCCCCTCCCTCACTTGCATCCAGGTCTCATTGTCTCCTACCTTCTCTGGGATTTTGCTTTTGTAGTTCACCATTGTGATCTGATTTCTGACCCAGCTGCTCCTGATGCTGCTCTCACCAAGATCTGGATTTGCCTTGCAGCGAAATCCAAAGGGTTTGGAAGTCCTTTGCCTAGGTGACCTCTCTCTAGCCTCCAGTGGCCTCCTCCTCTCTGAAGCATGTCTTTCCTCAGCTCCTCTGTCACCTCAACCTGGGGCTTTCCTGTCCAGTTCTTGCACCTCCACTCTCCAATCTTGTTTACAGGCCTCTCTCAGTGCCATCCCCTAATGTTGGTGTCCCAGAGGCTTCTGTCCCAGGCCCCCAATTTCTCACTCCACACTCAGTTCTTTGGGAAGATCATCCACTCCCCCATAGCTCCAGAAGCACATGTGGAAAATTCTCAGCTCTATGTCTGCATCCCGGCCCTCTTCTTAGCTCTCCACCCACACAGCCTCCTTCCTGCTGGGCAGGCACTGCTCGCAACTCAGCAGATGCAGGACTGCTCCCCCAGCACGAACTGTCCCCAACACCGCGTCTCCCTTCTGGGAGTATGCCACTGTCATCCAGTCAGTGGCAAGCAGAAATCGGGCCAAGCTCATTGATTCCCCCACCCACACCAGTCAACAGGTCCTGTGTCCTCTGCCTATTAAGTGTCTCTTGAATCCATCACTTCTCTGTTTCCTCTGACACAACTATGGTCCCAGGTCACCACCACCTGTCACCAGGACAACTGATGCCCAGGCCTCCAGTCTCACTCCTGAGTTGTCTTGCCAAACATCCTTCCAAAATGCAGGACTGTAAGCGTGGCCCTGTTCCTGCCCTGTCTAACCTTGCCATGGTTCCCCCTCTCTTGGACACAGTCTAAACTCCTTCACAGGTGTGAAAGGCCCTTCCATCTCTCAGGCCACTGCTCTGCCTCTCATCCCGCTCACTGGGAAATGAATAATGCTGCGCTCCAAGTCCGACGAGAGGCAGAGGAGGGTCAAACCCAAGACTACTCACTGCAAGCCCCATAGGCTCCCCATTATCCTGCCCTCCCCCCTCATGGCCAGGCAGCCCTAGCTCTCATACCTGCCTAGGCTGAAGAAGGGCAATACAGAGACTTCTGGACCCAGCAGCCTCAAGAAAGGACTTGTTGCAAGTGCGATGTGAAAGCAACCTTCATCTGCAGTGGATGTGCCACCTCCTTCCTCAGGCCACCCAGCTCCGAATCCCCCGGGAGAGCTGCAGAGACCGCACAGAGCTCCCAAGCCCACGCCAAAGGACGGCCTGCCTCCTTCAGCTCCAGTCTGTGACACCTGGCGTGAGTGAAATGCACCCTAATGTTCCTTCCTTACACTTCTGAGCTAGAAGCAGGAGCCAGGGTGGTGGTTTGGTGAATAAATATATTACATTTTGATTTGGGAGAACCAATTAACAGCAGCTGGCTAAATGTAACTCACCCAGGACAGAAGGGCAAGTGGAGGGGGGTGGTCTGTGTGTGGATGGAGTTGGGACAGTGGCTAAGGAGAGTCAGGGGTTCCCTCCCCCAACTCATTTAACAGCCCCAGAACTTTCTGATTTTAATTTTAATGAAACTTTAAGTACTTAAATAATCACTCTTTTCCCGCCCTGGTTGAGGCCGCGCTGGGTCCAGGAAATATCTGCTTTCCAGCGGGGCACCTGGGTGGGAGCCTTCCAAGAACTTCAGCCTCAACTGTTCCCAGCAAGGGTTCGCTCGCATTTCTGTCCTAGGAGCTCCAAGCTGGGTATCCTGTGCGGACGTAGACACTGCGGGAAGGAAACAGGGGTACCGCGGCGGCCAAATCTTCGGACAGCTGCCCAGGCCACCGTGCTCACCCCAAGCGGTCTCATGGCACGGGCCTCTCGAAACTGTAGGCAAGAAAGGGTCCTGGTGAGAACTAGGCTCAGAAAAAGAGCGGGGGCGGCGCCACCTCTGGGGGAGGGGACCAGGCTGGGGCCGCGAGGGCGGCGTCCGGGGCCGCATGGGCGGCTTCGCCGTGAATGAGCTGGTGCCGCACCAGGTGGGTCTTGCGACTGAAGCTCTTTCCGCACTGTGGGCAGGAGAAGGGGCGGGAGCCTGTGTGGATCGCCTGGTGGCGGACTAGGTTGGTTTTGGAGCTGAAGCTGCGGGCGCAGACGGCGCAGGCGTGGGGGCGGCTGCCCGTGTGCACCGCCTGGTGGCGGCCCAGGTGCGACTTGCGGCTGAAGCGGCGGCCGCACTGAGCGCAGGCGAAAGGCCTGGCGCCGCTGTGGGCCCTGGAGTGGGCGACCAGATTGGGCCGCGAGCCGAAGCGGCGGTCACACTGCGTGCAGGCGAAGGGCCGTTCGCCCGTGTGCACGCGCCGGTGCCGCGCCAGGTGCTGCCCATGGGCGAAGCCGCGCCCGCAGTCCGGGCAGAAAAAGGACCGCTCGCCCGAGGGGGCGCGCTGGGGCGCCACAGGATCGGATCCTGGGCCGCAGCCCGGTCCGCCAGGCGCGCTGGCCAGGGGCTCGGCGGCGGGGGGATCCACGGTGGCGCCCAGTGCGCACTCGTTGCACCCATAGGGGCGACCCTCGCTGCGGTGCAGACACTGGTGCGTGGCGAGGTTCTTTTTCCAGCCGAAGCTCAAGCCGCAGTCGGAGCAGGCGAAAGGCTTTGGCCCAGGAGGGGATGGGGTGGGGGACGGGGCAGTGGAATGAGGAGAAGCGGACGCGTCGGGAGGGGGCCTGGCCGGGCCGGCCGCCTCGTGCACCCTTTGGTGCCGCACCAAGTGCTGCTTATGCGTGAAGCTGCGTGCGCACTGCGCGCACTGGTAGGGTCTCTCGCCAGTGTGGATGCGCTGGTGCCGAATCAAGTGCGTCTTCTTGCGAAAGCGCTTCTCGCATTCTGTGCAGGGGAAGGGCCGCTCGCCAGTGTGGGTCTTCTGGTGCGAGCCCAGGTGGATCTTCTGGCTGAAGCGCTTGCCGCACTCCGCGCACGGGTAGGGCCGCTCGCCCGTGTGCGTGCGCAGGTGGCGGGTCAGGTGGGCCTTCTTGCTGAAGCGCTTGTCGCACTCGGAGCACGGGAAAGGCCGCTCCCCGCGGTGGCTGCGCTGATGCAGCAGCATGTGGGCGCGCTGCGTGAAGCTGCGGCCGCAGTCCGGGCAGGCGCAGGGACCCTCGCCCCGGTGCAGCCGCTGGTGCAGTCGCAACGTCAGCTGATCCCGGAAGCGCCGCTCACACTCCCCACAGCCGTAGGGCTTCTCGGGCATCGGAGCCCACCCGGACAGCGCGAGCCCACTCAGTGCCCCCGGGGTCCCTGGCTCCAGTTTGTAAGCGGCAGCCAGATGCCCCAGGTCAGGCGCAGGAAAGGGGCTGGGAAGTAACGATAGATGCTGGGGCCATTCGACCTCCTCTTCTGCCTCCTGATCCTCATCCTCCACCTTCACCTTCCGAATCATCCACTCGTCTCCTGAAAGGTCAAAACAAGAATTGTCTATTGAGCTCCACGTGCGGCCACGTTTATTTAACCACAGGATCTCCACTTGCTGGAGCCCTGCGGTCTGGCTCTGCTCTCCACTCTACCTAACGGTTCCTGAGAGTGACCAAATCCGCAGCTTTTCTCAGGCCTCCTGCACTCTCGGAAACCTGCGATGCGTGTGAACACCACACCCCTCCCGAGGGCTTCTTCCCCGGCCTGGATGTGCCCAGGAGCCCTCCGGCACCCCTGAAGAGGAAGGTTGCCCAAGCTTCAGTCCTCCTGCTTCGCTCCAGGTTCACATCCCTTTGGTGGCTGGCCCAGATCTTCCTGCGCCAGCAGTGCCCTTCTGGGACCTCAGTCTCCATCTCCGGTCCAGCAGCTCTCCTTGGTACTGCAAACTGGCCGCGGCTCAGCAGCTTTCTCACCACACACCTGACCTTCCCAAACTGAGCCCTGGCTGACTTTAACCTTAGGACTAGAGCCTCCTTCCCTGGTGGCCTTGAAAACTTGATCTTTGACATCTCACCTGGGGTGATTCTCTTGCTCTCTAACCCCCACCCCCAGCCCACCTTACCTCTAGTGGCCAAGGAACCAGGGTGCCCTCGTACTCCTGCTACTCCCTTCTTTCCTGCTGGACAGCTGGAGGGGAAATCAGCATTTAGGAAGACCAGGATGGAGTTTACAGGGTCTGGGGAACTAGTGAACACTGGCTCTGGAGAAGCAAGGAGGGCCCTCTGGGGGAGCCTCAGCCTAAGGGCAGGTTGCAGGGGATTCCACTGGAGTGTTGCCCCTCTCGGGTGCTGCAGTGGTCCAGCCAAGAGGAAGGAGCCCGGGGTCCAGACGAGAGGGTCCAATTTAGGTTCTCCTCTGTCACTAACTAGGAGTGTGACTTTGGTTCAGTCACTTAACCTCTTTGAGTTATGTTTCTTAGTCCGCTAAGAAAGTTTTCCCTTTGTCTAAGAGTTGGAGTAGTTTAAAGCTCTTACGCCTGTTTTGCATCATCAGCTCCTGGGGAACTTTGAGAAAATGCACAAATGGGGGCAAGGCCCACGAATGTGTTCCATCTTTAAAGCTCCCAAAGTGACTCTCATTTGTGAATCACTGAATCAGATAATTTGAGTTCCTGTCTGGCCTGAGCCTTGATTCTATCACACATGGACTTCCACAATCAGAGGTACTCCCAGTTTCTTCTATCAGTTCATTGACTCCACACTCCTGTCTACTTATCATACTGTGATACTGCTTTCACCTTCATTGTGGCACTCTTCACTTTTCTACTCAAGAACCATCAATAGCTCCTATTTATTTTTAATTGAGTCAGGGTCTTGCTCTGTCTCTCAGGCTGGAGTGCAATGGAATGATAATGTCTCACTGCAGCCTCAAACTCCTGGGCTCAAGTGATCCTCTTATCTCAGCCCCTCAAGCAGCTGCGACTACAGGTGTGCATCACCATGCCCAGCTGATATTTCTTATTTTTTCAGAGATGGAGTCTCACTGTGTTGCCCAGGCTGGTCTTGAAATCCTAGCCTCAAGCAATTCTCCCACCCCAGCTTCCTGAGTCGCTGGGATTACAGGCATGAGCCACAGTGCCCAGCCCAGCACCCTATTATTTGAAGATAAAACAGGTTCCAGCTGTATCTGAGGCTCACCCCACCCAAGTCCAACTTTCTTTCTCCCAGGCATGGACCTTCCACTTCAGCCAAGCTGCTCTCTTCCCCTTTCCTGCTTCAAGATCTTCTCACCCTAGAACGTCTTCCCATCCTCCACCCCAACCCTTTCAGAACTGAAGTTTACACCTTTCTCAAAATGCAGCACAAATTAATGTTTTTTTTGACAAATTCCCAATGCATGTGGATCTTTTAGCATAAACTCCTATAGCACTTACTGTTAACACTTTTGTACTTATTTGTGACTTGCCTTTATACTATTCTTTTAATTCTTTGTTCTGGCTCATATTAAGGTCATTTCAACCAGATTTTATCTTCTGGGGTGCAGACATTTTGTGTTCCATTTCTTTTGTGTCTAATAAGAAAGGTGTTTTTATGTGTCTGATAAAAATGGGGACTGCTGCCGCTTATTGAGGACCAACTGTAGATGAGGTGGTGTAAACACACTGTCACAAACCTTCACAAACCAAAGCTCCTGGAGTCAAGGTGGCCTATCCAAGGACACTCAGCTAGTAAATGCAGAGCAAAGATTCAAACCAGGCCCAGGTAACTCTACGGTCCATCTCTTTCCCCTATACTTAACACAGCCTGTATGTAGTAGGTGCTCAATAAATCCTTGCAGAATAAATGATATTCCTCAGGCAAAAGGTAATAAGGATGGTGGTAGTGGAAGGAAGTAATGGTGGGATTGAGAGAGAATGAGCAGTTTGATCACCCTGGGTGTGAGGAGATGAGTTGAATACAGCAGATGTGGAGCATCTGGGTACCCTCACGATCAGAGGAAGCTGGGGAAGGCGGCATGTCAGGGGAGAGGCAGTGAAAAGGTTGATCAAAGCCATGTATCTTCATGGCAACTGTAATTAGACATAGACTGGGGGAAATAAAGAGGGGGAGGCAGGATTTCTAGAAGGCATTTGAGGGGAGGCTGTGTTTCTCTTTGGTGACCAGCCTGTCTGACTCCTGCCATCTACAGATGTGAAATTCCGTTTCAGCACCGAAGCTCCACAGCAGAAAGGTGCTGGACTCAACTTGGGTTGGAAGGGCCTGGACTGCCTGTCTTCGGGGATTACCTGCCTCATGAGATAGCAGCTCCAGAGCTTGCTGGGCCCCGTTCCCTTGGCCTGAGCCCATGGTGGGATGAAGTGACAGGAAGACTCACCTGGGCAGGCGCCCACAGGCTGAGCCTTCTGTGCTGTGCACGCCTGGCCTCTGCAGGGAGCCTCGGCTTGTTCTGTGCGGGCACCTTCCTCCGGTGTGGGGGCCTTGTGCCCTGGCAGAGAATAGGATACCTCAAGGACTCTGGAGACATCACAGATGGCCAAAGGGCCCCACTGGTGCTGGGAAGAAGGAATATTTGAAACCCTGGCTCCAGCAGGGCCCACAGGGTTCCTCCCACATCCTACCAGAATTCAGGGGCTGAGTTCCTGGCTTCCCAGGGGCTGCCTCAGACTCCTTCAAGCAGGGCAGCTGCTAAGGGTATGTATGAGATGGACCACAAGGTCACAAGAGCCACCACTGTGAGAAGCTTCTGGAATACGTGTATGTAAGACAGTGGAAGCAAGGAAGGCCCCTAGGAGAAGGGCTGGGGCTTTCCCAGCCCCCACATGGACCCTGGTTCCAAGCAAATCGCTGGGGAGAACCAGGATGTCAAAGGTCAGGCACATTCCTGCCTTAGTGCTCTGTTCTGGCTGTACTCCTGCCTGACGCACTTTTCCCCAATCTGCTGAGCTGTCTCCTTCACCTCTTTTATTTTTCAAGAGAAAGGTCCTCTCTGTCACCCAGGCTGGAGTGCAGTGGCATGATCATACCTCACTGCAGCCTGGGCTTCAAGGGATCCTACTGCCCCAGCCTCCCAAGTAGCTGGGAACACAGGCATGAGCCACCACATCCGGCTAATTTTTAATTTTTTTGTGGAGACAGGGTCTCGCCATGTTGCCCAGGCTAGCCTCGAACTAGGCTCAAGCAATCCTTCCACCTTGGCCTCCCAAAGGGCTGAGAATACAGGCATGAGCCACCATGCTCGGCTTCCCCCAGCTCCTTCAAATCCTACACAAATCTTACCTTCCCAAAGAAACCCAGTCTCGCCACCCTATTTAATCCTATAACATGCCCCACCCACCCTCACTGGCAGCAGTCTCGGCCCCCACCCCCCGTCAACCCACTTCACCAGACATTATCCTCTCTCCCAGAGCTCTTATCATCTTTGAACGTAGTTTATAAATTTCCTTACTTATTGTTTGCTGACTCGCTGCACTCATTAGGATTAAGTTCTTGCAGGTAGGGATCTTTGGCTATTTGGTCACTGAAGTATTCCAAATGTTTAGAATAGCATCCCGCACATAGTAGGTGCTCAATAAATATTTGATGAAGGGAAGGAAGGAAGGGAGGGTGGGAGGGAGGGAGGAAGGAGGGAGGGAAGAAGGGACGAAGGTAGGGAGGGCAGGAGGAAAGCAGGCAGACTCCTCCCTGAGCCTCTCCATGGTTCCTGTTACCTACCTGAGCACACCCCTAGTGCTCTCTCTTCCCTAGAAGAGGACATCTGCTCCTGGACAGTATGGGATCCTTCCCTGGGCTCACTTTGGGGGACCATCTCTGGCTGTCCCACAGAGAATCCTGGTACAGGCAGAAGGGTGGGTCCAAGTAAAGCATCCAGTACAGAACAAGTAATCAGAGGCGGGGGCTCTTCCCCTTCCCAGCCTGTCCAAGAGACTTTTCCCAACCTGCTCAGGAAGGACAGGGTCTCTCACCAGCATGGACATGGACAGGTATCAACCTCAGTCCCTTTGAGTTGAGTCAAAAAGGACAGAAGGAAGAGATAGCATAGATGTAAATATGACTGTGCTCTGTGAGTGCTCAAGTGTGCATACGGTTTGGAGCGCAGCCTCTACTATGGTCCAGGCATTCAGACACCCCACGCTACAGAAAAGCAGGTTGCCCTACAGGCCCCTGGGGCCTCAGGGTTGCAGCCTCCTGAGGGTGGCTCTGCTGTCTGAGTTGTAGATGCTCCTGAATCCTCCTAAACTTTTCCCCAAGTCCCTTCATTTCTGCCAGCTCACCCAGGGAGCTGAGGGCCTCCAAGGTCTCTCTCATGGTAACCCAGAGTAGCTCCTCCTGGGGATCGGCCACAGACCCTACGGAGAAAAGACAGCCTTGTTCAGATTTTTCCCATGCCAGCTTCCACCTGGGCCCTGGCTCTGCCCAACCTCTCCCTATGGGCTCTTCCAGGAGCTCCAAAGGTAACATCTCCAGGTACTGGGGGATGTTAGGGAAACTGGATTTCAGAAAGCCAAGAGATCTTTGAAGGTGGCCCAAGAAGGCCTTGAAACCATTTCTGTCAGCTCTGGAAACCAGCCACGCCACTCCCTCACCTGGCAGGTCTCTCACCGCCAGCCCTGGCCCATCAGCACCGCAACTCCACGCCCCAGTGTCCTTGCCTGGGGAAGTGCAGTAAAGATTCGATTCTCTGGAGAGAGGCTTGAGGGTGGGAGCCCAGGGTGGGGGGTGGGAAACTGCATCTCCTAGGCCCTCCAGCTGTCACTGCCCGAGCTGGTGAAATAGGAGCCAGCCCTGGGACGGGAGCGAGTGTCACTTTAGGGGTGCTGCTTGGGGAGGTCCTCGAGAGGGTCCTCTTATAGGTAGAAAATGACTGCCTCTCCCTAAACCCCTACCACAAAACCACCTCTCACCCGCGCGTGGCTGCTGCCCAAGGCCCGGACACCGCCCCTGCTGCCCCTTCCCTGCTCCGCCTCCCGCGGCTCCCCCGCCCTTCCCCCAGCAGACTCCCCTCCCCCATCTCCCCGGCAGCCTTCCCTCTGCCCCGCCCCTCCCGCTCCCCCTGCCTTCCGCCCTCTCTCCCGGCGAATCGGGCCGGCGCCCCGGCTCCGCCTCCGGCCCCGCCCCTCAGGCTCCGCCCGCCCGCGCCCGGCAGGGCCAACCCCTCGAGGCCCCCTCGGGGTCGGCCCTCCACTGCCACCGCCTCCCCTGACCCTCCGCTCTAGGCTGCCTCGGCGGCAGCGCTCCCCTCCCCCTCCCAGACTCCGGGCTGCCTTTCCCTGCCCTCCCGGTTCTCCCCCGCTCCATCTCCCTCCCTGGCTGCACACCCTCTCCCTTCCTTTCCCCCTCCTCTTTTCCTTCCTCCCCAACACCCGCCCTCCTCCTCTCAGCTCTTTTCCCCAACCCCGTTCTCTCCTCCCCTCCCTCCTCTCCTCCCCCACCGCGGTTTCCCTTCCTTCTCCTTTCCTCGCCTCACCTCGGTTCCCTTCCCCTCCCCCTTTCCAGCCCTCCCCCACGTCTCCCCACCGCCCTCCTCCTCCCTCCCTCCCTTCTGCAGCTCTCCTTCCCCTCCGAGGCCCCCGCCTCCCTTCCCCCTCTGTCTCCCCAGCAGGCTCCAGCTTCGCTTCCCTCCCCGTCCCCAGTCCCCAGAACCGCTCTTCCCCTCCCCCCTCCCAGGCCGCTCCCCAGCTCCCGGGTCCTCTGGCCCGCAAGCCTGGGGGTCTAGGGCTGACCCGCTCGCTCGGGACCTTCCCGCGGGCCCTGCCCTCCCCACCCCGCCTCTCCTCGGAACACCCCTCCGCGCCTCTCCCTTCCTCCGCGGCGCCCCCTCCCCATTTCTGCTCCCCTCGGACTTCTCCTCACCCCTCCCAAGTTTTCCTCCCGACGGGACCCTCAGCTCCACCTCCCTGCCCCAACGCCGTCCCAAGCAGCTCCGATTGCCGACTTCACTCCAGGTCCCGGCCCCCTCCCCAGCTCCGGGGCTCACCTGTCAGCGCCCTCCTCTCCCGCCCCTCCCGAGCGGCCCGGTCCCCTGCGCCCGCTTCTTCCTCCCCTTCCCCCTCGGCCCCCTCCCACACTCCCTCTCCCCTCCCCTCTGGGCCCGCCGGCCCCTTCCCACCTGCTTCCCGCCCGACCTACTCCCAGCCCCCGCCCTTCCCTCCAGCCCCCCGGTCCCCTCTACCCCCACAGCCCTCACCCGGCCCTCGCCGGCCTTGCCCTCCCTTTCCCCCAGCCCCCAACCTCCCCCAACCCCTGCCCCTCCCCCACGCCCTCCGTCCGCGCCCCTACCTCCGGGGCTGTCACCTGCGCGGAGCCGGCGGTGACCCGAGCGCGGCGCTGAGGGAGACGCGGGCGGGGCCGCCTGCAGCGGAGTCTCCCCGGCCTTTACCTGGCTGGCCAGCCACTCTGCCCGCGCCGCGGGGACCCAGGCGCCCGGGCCTCCTGCCCCGCCGGCTCTGCTCACAATGGCGCTCGCCGCCTGCAGCTCGGGTGCTGACGGCCAGAAAGACTGACAGACTGACAGCCCCGAAACTTCGCGGGGAGGAGAGGGATAGACGCGCGGGGAGCTGGAGCCGGGAAACGGCGCCCGCGAAGGAGGAGGGACCGACGGAGCGGGCGAAGAGACTCGGCGCACCGGGCTGGGGGAGGCAGGGGCGGGGGTTTTTAGGAATGGGGTCCCAGGAGGGATCACTGCGGGCTTAGGTGGGCAGGTGATGGTCTTAAGGCTCCGAGCCCGGAGTAGGTGCTGGAAGTGGGAGCTCAGGACGGGGGAGGGGAGGGGTGGGGAGGGTGATGGGAGAGCGGGTGGAGGAGGGCGAGGAGGCTGGGGAGGAAGAGCACTCGGGCTGCGGGGAAGGGTGCTGAGGGAGGGTGCTCGCGGCCGCGGAGGGAGGAGACGGGGAAAGGTGGAGCGCCAACGGGTGGGGTGGGCGAGGAGGAGTTGGGGGAACGAGGAGGGGGCGTGTCGGGGGGGGAGCCAGCGAGTCGTGCACTGCCGTCTCTAAGTCGCCAGTGCCAGCCGGGTGTGCAGCGCCGCGTTCCCGCGGGAGGACGGCACGGGGGGGTCGGCCTGGGAAACTCTGGCCCCGCCCCCGTTCTCCACCCGGATTCCGCCCGGATCCACCCAGACCCACAGCCCCTCGCCCGGAGTCCCGAGGACCGGATTCGAAACCAGCCGTGGGGGCAGACGGGAGAGAGGGCTGGGCCCCTGTGCCTGCGAGAACGGGTCTTTCGAAGTAGAAACTGGGAAGAGGACTTTGAGCCAGGTCCCCTGGGAGAAGGCCGGGCCGGGTCTGGAGCTCCAGGGGGCGAGGCTGGGACGAGGCTGGGCGGAGACTCTGAGGGCGGGGTCCGTGGGAGGGCCTGGGAGGGGGCTGCAGAGAGGGGAGGGCTCTATGGGCGGGAGACGATTGCTGGGGTGCCTGCTGGCCCGGACACCACCTGGAGTTAGATGTGGAGGGCAGCCCTCAGCCCCAGCTCCTCAGGGGACTCCACTCGCCCTCCCTGCCCAGGTTACGAGGTTTCTCCTCGGCCTCGTTCCCACTGCGCCCACTCCTGAAAGCTCTGGAGGTGCTGAAGTCTGGACTGTTAGATCCCGGTCTCCTCTCCATGAACTTTCTCCAAACTCCCTTGGGTTCCAGCTTCCTCCCTCCTGCCCCTTTACTGGAAAGAGTGGCTCCAGCTCGGGTCTCTTCCCAATCTCAGTGCTGCCTGATCAGCCCCGGTTTGAATCCAGAGCTGAGAAAGAGGGTGGGAAGGGGAGGGTGTGAATGGTCCTTGAGCTCCTGCTACCACAGCCCACCACAAGGATGAGTGCCTGGAAGAGCGCCCATCCCTGAGCTCAGCTGTGAAGGCTCCTCTGCCTCCAGGATGAAGGGAGCCCCTGGAGCAGCATGTGTCACTGTGCGTGCTGGGGTGTGGCCGAGCACCTGTGCCAGCGTTGTGAGACTTACGGTGAGAGTGTGCATGTGTGTAAAACAGGAAAGGGGGGTGACTGGGTGTGCATGTGGCCCTTTCTAAGGACTCCAGAGCGGGAGTTGATCCCAGCCATCCGTGACCCCCTAAGAGACTCACTCTGGGCCCTTTTTTGGCCCCGGGACCAATGGTGAACCCAGGAGGAGAGTCCCGCCCAGCTCTGGTTCTCAGCAGCCGCCTTCCTCCCCCAGGTGGAATGACTACAGGATGCTGGGAGGGATATCAGGTTTAGGAGACCGAGGGGCGTGGAATTGGAGCCAGGCTGCATTCCAGCCCCGGTGTCCGGGTGTGCTTGGAGCTCTGCTGGGACCAGGATGGACCCCGGATTCCCCTGTGGAGCCTGTCACTGCCCCTCCCAGCCGGACTCTCGGATTATTTCATCCGGCTTAGCTCTCTACCCCAGGGCTAGGGGAGCTGGCTCCCCTGCCCACTCCTTCCAGAGGGTCCTCTCATTCCTCAGCATAGGCTTCCCAGTTCTAGACCCCAGAGATTCTAGGAGACCCTCCAAGAAGGAGACAGGGTGGGCCCAACCAGCCACACATAATCATTCTTATGATCACAATAAGAAACTGAACCCTTACATTTTCCCCACCCATCTCCACACACTCAGGATCCCCAGCTACCCTGGAAGCGCTCCCGCTCACTGCCCCCTACTCCTGAGTTTGGGCAAGAGAGGGGCGGGAGGCAGGGGAGCACCATCCAGGCAGAAGTTCAAGGCTGGAAGACCCCATCGGTCATTTAGCCCAGGAGCTCTTAACCTTTTCATGGGGTCATGGCCCTCTTGAGAATCTAATAAAAGTTATAGAACTGTCTTCAGAAAAATGTGCACATACAATTTCAAAGATTACTGGAGTCTGAGTCCTATCTGTGCATCCCTGGGAAGTCCCTGAAATTTTTACTGGGAAGGAAATTGAGGCCCAGAAAGGGAGGGTGGCTTGCCCAGAGCCCCATGTTAATTTGTGGTAGTGCCTGAGAGTGTGAACACACACACACGGAAACAGATGCACTGGGAGGGGACAGGAAGGAGACTGTTTCCAGGGAGAGCTGGCCTCTGAGGGGCTGGTGTGGCAGGTCCAATCCGGTTGTGGGCAGCTGGTGCCCTGGGGCATGAGACTGGAATAAAGCCTCCCCAGCCCCCAGGACTGGCCACTGGGCTGTGGGGAGGTGCGTGGGGCAGGAGAGAGCGCCGCTGGCCTCTCTGTGCCCCCTCTGCAGTATCGCCTCTCTTGAGCCCAAGCCTCACGTTCCCCAAAGGTGCCCTGGGGGTGAGGGCGCCATGCTGCTCCCTGCCCTCCTCTTTGGAATGGTGTGGGCCCTGGCTGATGGGTAAGCAGCCCACCCTGGACCCCTCTGACAAGGGTCCTCCTTCCGCCACATGCCCAGGGACCCTCTGGAGCATCAGACTCCATGCCCACCACCCCAGGGGTCCTCCCTCCACCCCTGCCACTTCCCATGAGTGTCTCTCCCTGCCTTAGCATCCTCTCCTCCTTACTTCGTTAACCACCCCTGGGAGTGGGGTCACAGGACAGGGCTTTTGGTGACAGAGGGAATGGTGGCGGCAGCTGTGGTTCCCCATCATGGGCAGGCGGTGGTGTGAGTGGACAGAGACCATCCATGTGGAGGAGGAAGTAGTACCCCGTCAGGAGGACCTGGTACCCTGTGCCAGCCTCGACCATTACAGCCGTCTGGGCTGGCGGCTGGACCTGCCCTGGAGTGTCCGCGCGGGGCTTACCCGGTCCCCAGTGCCTGGGCTCTGTCCTATCTACAAGTGAGTAAGGGTGAGAGCCTGGGCTGTCTGCTGGGCCGGAAAGGAGTGACAGGCCGGACATCCTAAGAGTAGGGAGGCCCTGGAGAAAGCAGGGATTTGGGAAGTAGGTTTGGAGTGGGCCTGGAGAAGGGTGGAGTGTGTGAGATTAGGGTGGGGGGTGAGTGAGCACTACGGTGGGCAGGACAGGGAGAGGCCCGAAACCCACTCCCTCTATCTCCCGCCCCAATCCCCGTGGTCTGCCCTCCCAACATTATTCTCACTTTGCATGTGGAGAAATTAAGGCCAGGGGAAATGATGTGATTAGAGTAGCTGACAAAACTGAATGTCCCCAGCCCTCCCCAGGGTGGGACTGGGCTGAACGCTAACATCTCTTCCCTGTTTCCACCGGCTTGGTGGGCGCAGACCTCCAGAAACCCGGCCTGCCAAGCGGAACCGGACAGTGAGGGCTTGTTGCCCAGGCTGGGGGGGCGCCCACTGCACTGAGGGTAAGCACCTGAGTGCGTTTGGGGAAGTGGTACCTTCTGGGAGTCCTGGGCAGGGGATGTTAGCTCAACTTTGTGGTTTCGGGCAGAGAACCAGGGCCGGGCTGAGAACTCCAGGCTACCCCATCTTCATTGCCTGGGTCTGCCCCATTCTCCCCACCTACTGCAGCCCTTGCCAAAGCCAGTCCTGGAGGCCACTGCTTTGCCATGTGGCAATGCCAGCTACAGGCAGGCTCAGCTAATGCCTCAGCAGGAAGCCTGGAGGAGTGCTGCGCCTGGCCCTGGGGACGAAGCTGGCGGGATGGCAGCTCCCAAGCCTGTCTCAGCTGCTCCAGCCGACACCTGCCAGGTGTGTCTGCAGACTCCAGCCTGCCAAACAGGCACAGTCCTGGCCATCACCCCTTCCGCCTCCCCAGGCACTCCCACGTGGAGTTCTTGTGCTGGGCCCTCTACAGGGCCCATACTGGCTCCCTGGCCCACTAGAGGGACCATGCCCTGTCTGCCTGCTTCCCGCTGTGCCGGGAGCCCTGTGTCCTGGCCCTCCACCTCTGCCTCACACTCAGAGGTTCACAGTTGGTATGTCTCTCCCAGGTGGTGCCTCTTCTCCAGCCCTCCTGCAGCCCCTGGCAGGGGCCGTGGGCCAGCTCTGGAGCCAGCACCAGCGTCCCTCAGCCACCTGTGCCTCCTGGTCGGGTTTCCACTACCGCACCTTTGATGGACGCCACTATCACTTCCTGGGCCGCTGCACCTACCTGCTGGCAGGTGCTGCGGACTCCACTTGGGCTGTCCACCTAACACCCGGGGACCACTGTCCCCAGCCTGGACACTGTCAGCTGGTGAGGAAGAGAGATGGGGCAGCCACAGGGAGGAGGTTGGACAGGGGAGGAAGAGAGCCCTGGCCCCCTTTTCCACTATGCATCTCCCCAAGGTCCAGGTGACGATGGGACCTGAGGAGGTGCTGATCCAGGCTGGAAATGTGTCTGTGAAGGGGCAGCTGGTACCTGAAGGGCAGTCTTGGCTGCTCCACGGTGAGAGCACTCAGGGAGCAAGAGGCTGCCCGGGCCCCCACATGCTCCTCTGGGACAGTCTCTCCACCCTCCAGGCAGGGTCAGAAAAGGAGCAGGGGGCAGTTTGGGAACGAGCCCACGGTGGGCCCCCAGCCATTGCTGTTGGGAGGCACTGAAGTGCGGAGCTAGTGAGGGGCCAGGAGGAACCAGGCCTGGTCCCGACCCTCTGCAACTACCGCCACCAAACTCTCGCGGCACCAGCTCAGACAAGTCCCTCTACCTGACTGCCTGAGTCCCAGTTTCCCCACCAGCCTCAGAGGAGTGCTGTGAGGTAGCACTTTGGTGCTAAGCAATGGGAAGCTCTCCTCACAGAACCTTTGTCCTGGCTGGGCTGCAGGGTGAGGTGGGGGTGAGCTTCTTGCATGTATGCCTGTGTGTGCACGGGTGCAGTGTGTGCATGTATGCGTGCATGCATGTGTGTGCACATGCACGTGTGTTTCATAGTTCACTCGAAGTTTACTCTCTCCAGAGAGCATCTGCAGCTTTCATGAGCTCCTCAAAGAGAGCTGTGATGGAAATCAATCACTCTGCTGTAAAGCATGTACTTTTGGTATAAAGTGCAGAGCCCTCTAGAATGTGAGAATTGTGTGAGTTATTTCCCTTCTCCTTTCCATCCCTGCGCAGCTGAGCCCTGCTGTGGTAGTGGAAAGGGTGAGAATTGTGGCTGCAGGGGGCAAGTGACCTCTTTCTGTGCCCAGGGCTGAGCCTGCAGTGGCTAGGGGACTGGCTGGTGCTGTCAGGGGGCCTGGGGGTCGTGGTACGGCTGGACAGGGCTGGCTCCATCTCCATCTCTGTGGACCACGAGCTCTGGGGACAGACACAAGGCCTCTGTGGGCTCTACAATGGCCAACCAGAGGGTAAGTGGGGTGTGGTTGGTTGCTGGGGTAGCAGGGAAGGGAAGACCAGAGGCCCTAGACCCAGCACCCCTGCCTCACCCCTTCTCAGATGACTTCATGGAGCCAGGCGGAGGACTGGCCATGTTAGCAGCCACCTTTGGAAATTCCTGGAAGCTCCCTGACTCGGAGGTGAGGCTGCCACTGGGGCCCCCCCCTCCCAGTTGCCTGCCCATTCCCAGCTTTTCAGCTTGGCTCCTGGCTCCTGAACCTCCAAGCCCTTGTCCTGGTTTCATCGCTGGCCTGTTCCCTAGGACAGGGCCTGGCCCTCTTCCAGATCCTCAGGGGCGGAGGGCAGGCCTTGGGGTCCCACAGAAAGCCTGGCTGCCTGCCGTGAACTAGCCATCTGAGGCCAGTGTCGGTGAACCAGTCAGTCATTTATTCCCACCACTACAGCCCAGTGTGGGGCTGCCACCTCGCCTCTCTCCCCAGCCCCAGGATGTGGGCGGTGGGCCTGAAGGTGGAGCCCTGGTGCTGTGTGAGAGCAGGAGGCATTTTTCTGGGGTCCTGGTTAACGTCCCTCATCACGCTGCCTGGCCTGATGTCCTTTGTCTGCAGCCTGGGTGTCTGGATGCGGTGGAGGTGGCCCAGGGCTGTGACGGCCCCCTGGGGCTCACACAGGCAGACGTAGAACCTGGCCACCTGCGGGCTGAAGCCCAGGACGTGTGCCATCAGCTGCTGGAAGGTCCATTCGGGCAGTGCCATGCCCAGGTATGAGTGGGGTGGGGGTGGTGTCTGGCACCCAAGGGAGGGTGCTAGAGAAGTGTCAGTAAGCTGGTCTGGCCCTGCCTGTGGGTTACTTTGGACCATCTGTCAAACCCCCACCTCTCCATTCTCGGCTTTATTTCTGGGAAATGACGGCTCATGTGTGTGATCTCTGAGGTCCCTTCTGGGGCCTATCCGCTTGGTTATAAGTCATGGAGTGATGGAAGCAGGAGGCAGGAGGCGCTGGCTGTTTGCTGAGGGGCCGTCCTGTCCTGCAGGTCTCCCCTGCTGAGTACCACGAGGCCTGTCTCTTTGCCTACTGCGCAGCGGCCATGGCTGGCAGCAGGCAAGAGGGGCAGCGGCAGGCTGTGTGTGCCACCTTTGCCAGCTATGCCCAGGCCTGTGCCAGGCGGCACATCCACATTCGCTGGAGGAAACCTGGCTTCTGCGGTATTACTTGGGCCTCCTTGCGCTGTGGGATTGACTGAGGGCCTCCCCACCCAGCAGGATTGACTGGGGTCTGGCGGGGGACTACAGCTCACTCATGTGCCCACAGAGCGCCTGTGCCCCGGGGGCCAGCTCTACTCCGACTGCACCTCCCTCTGCCCACCCAGCTGCGAGGCGGTGGGTCAGGGAGAGGAGGATTCCTGCAGGGAAGAGTGTGTGAGCGGCTGCGAGTGCCCGCGAGGCCTCTTCTGGAATGGCACCCTCTGTGTGCCTGCCGCCCACTGCCCCTGCTACTACCGCCGCCAGCGCTATGCACCCCGTGACACCGTGCGCCAGCTGTGTAACCCCTGGTGGGTCCTTGAGCCATGCTGGGGGTTGGTGGCCATGTGGTACCCTCGGATCCCTCCCTTTACATCCTCTCTTCAACCTGCTTCCCCTAAGCCTCCAGCCCATTCTGGGTCTTCCTCTCAGAGACTGGGACTGCTGCTGGCGTGGCTGATGGCCTTGCCGGCTGACCTCTACCCCTTCAGCAGGAGGGGCTTCCATGGGAGGGGAGGAACAAGGGTTTTTGGGGGGTCACCTCCAGCTCAGGGGTCATCTCCACCCCCTCAGTGTGGACCTGATGCCAGAGCTCATTGTCTCATCTATGTGTCCACAGCGTGTGCAGGGATGGCCGCTGGCACTGTGCCCAGGCCCTATGCCCCGCCGAGTGTGCCGTGGGCGGGGACGGGCACTACCTCACCTTTGATGGGCGGAGCTACTCCTTCCGGGGCGGTCAAGGTTGCCGCTACAGCCTGGTGCAGGTGGGCAGAGGACAGTCTGCAGGAGTGGCACTCTGCCAGAGTAGGGGCCCTCCTAAAGGGCACAGTGGGGCTGACTGTAAGGAAACCCCTAAATAAATAAAGGAAACCCAGAGTCTTCCCAGGAAAGGCCAAGGGAGAACCAACACTGGGGGCATGGCTGTCACAGGCCTTCAGGCCTCCCGCTGGGTTCTTGCCTCCTCCCCAGCTTCCCTGTGAAAGTCCCTCTGTCATCACCACCCAGCCCAGGGCCACTAACCAAAACCCATCTTCAGTCGTGTCTCTCACAGATGGGACGGGCTGGGCTTGTTACAGGCTACTTCATGCAGGGGAAATAAGAGGCCCTGCTCCCACCCTAAACCTCCCCCAATGAAGTGAGCTCACTTCTCAAGTTCAGGTACAGGCCACAATTTTCCCAATCATCTGGGGCCCCCTGAGTGATCTCTCCATCGAACTATTGGACCATTCCCACTCCGCTCATAAGTAGTGATGGGGGTGATGAGGTCCTGGGAGCACAGTCCTCAGAGAGGCTGTGCCTGCCCATGGGGAGGGAAGAGGACAGCCATCTCCCCCAGCAAACACAGTCAAAGATGCATGTGTGTACATACACACACAGGCTGCACAGCAACACACAGAAATCTGCATGCGCAGACACACACACACACACACACACACACACAGAGGCTACAAACCAACACAGAGATCTGCATGTTTACACACACACACAGGCTACACACCAACACACAGAGACTTGTATGCACACACACACATATACATGCATCCAGGTACACACAGAGAGACGCAGACATACACATGACACACACTCATATATATGCATGTAGATTTAGCACGTGTGTACATATGCACACACATATGGGAGAACATACATGCCCATGAGGAGGAAAGAGACGAGTCCTCTCACCCTAACATGCGGACACGCACTTAACCTACGCACACTCATGCACACACAAACATGCACACACATACTTCCACATGACACCTATGTGCACATCCATGGCCCTGCACACACATACACACAAACATCCATGCATGCCGGCCCATGGTGAGGACGAAGCCCCTTACCTGGCAGACAGTCTGGCTGGCCGGAAGGTGAGCACCTGCCTCCAGGTGCGTGCTGAAGGTGGTCTGTAGGGAAGGTCTCCAGAAGCCTCCCCAGAGAGAGTCGGCCCGCCTGGCCCCACTGAATTCCCCCTGCCCGCCCCAGGACTATGTGAAGGGACAGCTACTGATCCTACTGGAGCATGGGGCCTGCGACTCTGGGAGCTGCCTCCGCGCCATCTCTGTCTCCCTGGAGGACACCCACATCCAGCTCAGGGACTCAGGTAGCCTCTGCTCTGCACTCTTGGCGCGGTCCCAGGCCTCCTGTCACTGCTCCCCCTCCACACTACCCTATGGCTTTGGAGTCCAGACACTCTTCCCCAGAGTCCTGCACCTGAGCACACTGCCTCAACTTCCCTGGCCCTCTCATCTCTGAAACAGACACACAGAGTCCTGAGGAGAGATTCCATGGCATCTTCTGCCCCGTCCTGGGGTCAAATACAAGTCATGCAGCTATGAGAGCTTGAAAGGCCTCGAGGCATGACCAGACCGGGCAGGCCACTCTCAGCAGGGTCCCTCCAACCCTCCCCAACCAGCTCCTGGCTCACCATCTAGCTCCTCCCACACACTGATCATGAGGGTGAGGGATTGGAAAATCTGTGTGCCAAGGGTCATCCTTGGGCCACAGGGGTAGGGAGCTCAGGTGGACACTTTGGTTGTCCCCAGCAGCCCACCCTGACACGGGACCTCCTACTTCCCACCCAAGCTCCTTCCCTTCTCGAAGCCCTATCCTTCCACGTGCCCCACCCCCATCACCAGGTCCCCTGTTCCAGGAGCTGTGCTGGTCAATGGGCAGGACGTGGGCTTGCCCTGGATTGGCGCTGATGGCCTCAGTGTGCGCCGAACTTCCTCTGCCTTCCTGCTGCTGCGCTGGCCTGGGGCCCAGGTGCTCTGGGGACTGTCTGACCCTGCAGCCTACATCACTCTGGACCCCCGCCATGCCCACCAGGTGTGCCAGTGAGGCAGGTGTGTGGCTGAGCAAGGGTGCGGTGGGACTGCATTCGGCTGTCTTACACGTGTGCCTGTGGCCCAGGTGCAGGGTCTGTGTGGCACCTTCACCCAGAACCAGCAGGACGACTTCCTGACACCAGCCGGAGATGTGGAAACTAGCATTGCTGCCTTTGCTAGCAAGTTCCAGGTGGCCGGCAAGGGAAGATGCCCCTCTGGGGACAGTGCCCCGCTCTCCCCCTGCACCACCCACTCCCAGCGCCACACCTTCGCAGAGGCAGCTTGTGCCATCCTGCACAGCTCTGTCTTCCAGGTAGCTGGGTTGGGCTCCTCCCACATCCGTAAGATGGGCCAACACCTTCCCTGCCCTCCGCCTGGGCTCTTAGGAGGGTCAAGGAAGACCACACAAGCCTAGGGGTGCTATTGGGGACCAAGGGGATGTAGACTCCATGGAGGAGAAGTTGACCCATTTCCCCATCTCCTCCCAAGGAATGCCACAGGCTGGTGGACAGGGAGCCATTCTATCTGCGCTGCCTGGCAGCCGTGTGTGGCTGTGACCCTGGCAGGGACTGCCTGTGCCCGGTGCTGTCTGCCTATGCGCGTCGCTGTGCCCAGGAAGGTGCCTCACCTCCCTGGAGGAACCAGACCCTCTGTCGTGAGTTCGCTCAGCCCAGCCAGCCCTACCCAGGCTCCTCCCCTCCTCCCTAGCCCATCCCCCTTCCAGGGATGGCTGGGGGCCCGGGGTGCATCACTACCCTTGGCAGACTGCTGGGCTTTTCTTCCTGCAGAGGCACAGGGGATGTGGGTGTGGGGTTCAGAGGGGGTGGAGAGAGCCAGCGGTGGCTATGCCCCTGACCTGTGTGTGTCCCTGTGCCCAGCTGTTCTGTGTCCTGGTGGCCAGGAGTACCGAGAGTGTGCCCCAGCATGCGGTCAACACTGCGGGGAGCCAGAGGACTGTGGGGAGCTGGGCAGCTGTGTGGCCAGTTGTAACTGTCCTCTGGGGCTGCTGTGGGATCCTGAGGGCCAGTGTGTGCCCCCCAGCTCGTGCCCCTGCCAGCTCGGAGCCCGTCGCTATGCCCCTGGTAGTGCCACTATGAAGGAGTGCAACCGCTGGTGAGGGCAGCGACCTTTGGGGCAAGAGGAAGAATGTGGGGATGAAGAGGTAGCTTGGGAGATAACGGGTGGAGTGTGCAGCCTTGTTGGTGGCAGCATGCACGCTGGAGGTGACAGAGTGCTGATCACTTCCCCTTGGTCGTGGGGCACTTTAGGGTCCATAAAGCACTTTCCTGTGCATCATTTTATCTAGTTTTACTTCCTACCATAACCTAATAAAGTAAGAAGTGGAAAAATTGTTCCCATTTTGCAGATGAGGAAACTGAGGCTCAGATAGACTAAAGAGCTTGCAGAGTCACACAGCTTGTTCAAGAGAAGTGAAGGCAGATTATGGATCTGTGCAGGCAGGACCAGGATCCAGGGTTGATGAAGGTGGGGGCTGAGGATGCAGGCTTCAATGCAGCCCCTCTCCTACCTGGGCTAGGAGTAGGGTGGTTCAATACCTCTGTCCTGCTCCAGAGCCTGGAGGATGGCCCTATTGGAGCTGGGACAGAAAGGGTGACAGTGTCTATCCCAGGCATGTCAGGGTGCTGGAAACAGTCCAGCTCCCTGTGTTAGTGACTGGGTATTGGGAGCTGAGATGGACAGGTCTCCAGCATCAGGGCTGGTTTTCACTCAACATGATGGGATCTGGACACCTGGGAACCCAGCAAGCGTCTGGGTTCCTGAGATTCTCACCAGGTCAGATCAGGTCCCTGGAGGCTTAGACTTGCCTCTTACTCCTTCTCAACCTCCTGCAGTGTCTGCCAGGAAAGGGGCCTCTGGAATTGCACAGCTCACCGCTGCCCTCCACAGCAGGCATTCTGCCCCAGGGAGCTTGTCTATGCCCCTGGTGCCTGTCTCCTCACCTGTGACAGCGCTACCGCCAATCACTCCTGCCCTGCAGGCAGTGCTGATGGCTGTGTCTGTCCGCCCGGCATGGTGCTGCTGGTGAGTCCAAGAAGGAGCTGCGTAGGAGAACAGGATGGCCTTCCTTAAGCCAGGGCACTGCCCTGCTCCCCTCATGCCCCTACATGGTGCCTTTTGTTCCTGCCCTCTGCCCAGGACGAGCGCTGTGTGCCTCCTGACCTCTGTCCCTGCCGTCACAGTGGGCAGTGGTACCCGCCCAACGCCACCATCCAGGAAGACTGCAACGTTTGGTATGCGCAGCTGCCGTGACCTCTAACCCTTTGGCCTTGTGGCCCATGGCTCCCCACACATCATCCTTCCCTCCACCAGAAGGGGTTGGGGTGGTGGGGGCTGGGGTATTCAGACTGGCCTGGGCCAGAGGACCTTGCAGGACCCCTCCACCCCGAGGGCTGCTGAAACTGCCTGGAACCTGGACCAGCTGCCTCCCCTGGATCCAGCCCCAGGGCCCTGTCCTCAGTGACTCTGTCTCCCCCACCTTGCCCATAGCGTGTGCCGGGGCCGGCAGTGGCACTGCACAGGCCAGCGGTGCAGCGGGCGGTGCCAGGCATCAGGCGCCCCCCACTATGTGACATTTGATGGACTGGCCTTCACCTTTCCCGGGGCCTGCGAGTATCTGCTGGTGCGAGAGGCCAGTGGCCTGTTTACAGTCTCTGCCCAGAACCTGCCCTGTGGGGCCAGCGGTCTCACCTGCACCAAAGCACTGGCCGTGCGTCTGGAGGGCATTGTTGTGCACATGCTCAGAGGTGGCTGCAACATTGAAGGGTGACATTGCCAGGGAGGGGCACACCTGTATGGCTTCCCAGCTGTGCAAGGTGGGCGGGGATGGGGTTCCCTGTGTCTGCCCACTGTTGGCAGGCTCCTTACCAGGCGTGGCTGCCCTCCATGCCATGGGGTTGGTGCCTCTCCTCTTGGGTGGGACTCATAATACCAGAAGGCTCCCAGAAATTAAGTCCCAGAGAAGTCTAATGACGTGCCCAAGGTCACATAGGTAGAGAAGCAAAAGAAGGGCTCAGTGGGGGAGCTAGAGAGCCTCATGAGGATCTGGAGGACCCTCTCCTCCAAGTAGGGCCTGAATGCCTCTCTTCCTCTACAGGCCGGGCAGTGACAGTGAATGGGCTGAGCGTGACGCCCCCCAAGGTCTACACAGGCCCCGGGCTGAGCCTGCGTCGTGCTGGCCTCTTCCTGCTGCTCTCAACCCGCGTGGGCCTCACCCTGCTCTGGGATGGAGGTCAGGCCCCTGCCCTCCCTCAACCATCAGACCCGTGCCCCACCTTAGCACTATAGGGTTGGACTCACTCCAAGTTCTTTCTCCCAATGCCTGACCCTCCCTCCTCCTGGTCTCCCTCCACTGAGCCCCTGACACCTCCACAGGGCAGATTTCTAGGCTGAGAGCTAGGCCGACAGCCAGGCTAGGACCCTGAGCTCTCACTTTACCTCCCTGCCTGGCCGGCACTCGCCCTGCCCCATGCCCAGCCCAGTGCCACCCCTACCTTCCAGTCCATGCAAGAGGTCCGAGTTCCCAAATTAGGTTTTTTGCCAGGTGCAGTGGCTCATAACTGTAATCCCAGCACTTTGGGAGGCTGAGGCGAGCAGATCTCTTGAGTCCGGGGCTTCGGGACCAGACTGGGTTGAACATGGCAAGACTCCCTGTCTATAAAAAACACAAAAATTAGCCGGGCACAGTGGTGCGCGTCTGAAGTCTCAGCTACTTGAGAGGCTAAGGTGGGAGGATTGCTTGAGCCTGGGAGGTTGAGGCTGCAGTGAGCTGTGATGACCCCTCTGCACTCTGCCTGGGCAATAGAGCGAGAAAAAAACTTTTTTAAAAAATTAGGTGTTCATAATTATCTTTTTCATCATTATGAAAGCAATCCTTCCACACCAAGGGAAACATTGAGAAAATACCAAGTTTTAGAAAGGCAAAATGAAAATAAATATCCTAACTTCCCATCACCCATATAAGCAGTTGGTTTATATGTCATATCTAACTGCTTCTGCAGAACTGACGGAAACCCAGATAACCCCCATATAGACTTGGCTCTGAGCCGCTGGGCCGCCCTCCCAGCCTGCCGCCACCGAGGCTGGTGCTACTGAGTCTCACAGTCCATCCTGGAGTGTGGTTTCCCGGAATCTGACCTGATGGAGAATTTCCCCCCCCTCCAGCCCTTGGCTTGGTGTTAGTTAGGAAAATAGGCTCCTACTTCCCACCTTGAGCCCCCTAAATGTAGGTCTCTTCATTTATCATCGCCAATCATCCCCCCACAAAAGAGGTAACCACACCTCCTGGTGGGTTGGCACCTGGTGGTGGTAAAACAGACCCTGGGTCTTCTGGCCCAGATAAGGGCTTGTGGCATCACTTTTAACCATGCTGCCTGCCACCAGGGACTCGGGTCCTGGTGCAACTGTCTCCTCAGTTCCGTGGTCGTGTGGCTGGGCTGTGTGGTGACTTTGATGGAGATGCCAGTAATGATCTGCGGAGCCGCCAGGGCGTCCTGGAGCCCACAGCTGAACTGGCCGCCCACTCCTGGCGCCTCAGCACCCTCTGCCCTGAGCCAGGAGACCTGCCACATCCCTGCATGGTGAGTGAGGGTGGGAAAGCAGGAAGGGAGGTTCCTGGAGGCAGGGCTGGGGAGGGTGTCCGCTAGTCCACTGTGCTGGAGACGCCACCCTGTGCCTGCAGGTGAACACACACCGGGCTGGCTGGGCTCGGGCCCGCTGCGGGGCGCTGCTGCAGCCCCTCTTTGCATCATGCCACGCAGAGGTCCCCCCGCAGCAGCACTATGAGTGGTGCCTGCATGACGCCTGCGGGTAAGGAGGGGACAACCTGGAGTGGGGTCGAGGTGAGGGTGCCAGGACGTGCAGAGGGGGTGCCGGGACTGAATACTTCCTCCCACAGCTGCGACTCAGGGGGTGACTGTGAGTGCCTCTGCTCGGCCATTGCCACCTACGCAGATGAGTGTGCCCGGCATGGGTACCATGTGCGCTGGCGTAGCCAGGAGCTCTGCCGTGAGTGTGCCCTGCCCTCAGTCCCCAGTACTCAATCCTGCCACTGCCACAGGCTCAGCGTCTTGAAAGAGCTTCTCCTGTCCCACAAGACAGCCGTTCATTCATTCAAGGGCAAGCTGTGCATTGAGTGCTTACTCTGTGCCAGACGCTTTTCTAGATGAGCCATGTATGCAAGAACGGCTGCTGAGTAGAGCTGACATGGTACACATAGGCCCAGGGGGGTCTTGTCCAAGGTCTACACCAGATGCCCCGTGCCCTCCATGGTGGTCACCTTGGGCAGCCAGCCTGGTGTGGTTGCATCCTGCTGCCCTTGTGCCTCGGTGATCCAAGGCTGTCTCTTCTCCTCCCAGCCCTGCAGTGTGAAGGGGGACAGGTGTATGAGGCCTGTGGCCCCACGTGTCCCCCTACCTGCCATGAGCAGCATCCTGAGCCCGGGTGGCACTGCCAGGTGGTGGCCTGTGTGGAGGGCTGCTTCTGCCCCGAGGGGACTCTGCTGCACGGTGTGTAGAGTGACAAAGGGCAGAGGGGAGGGGCACTGAGACTGGGAAGGGGCCACTGTGCCCTTTTGCTCTGAGCCCTGTACTCTGTGGCCTCAGGAGGAGCCTGCCTGGAGCCAGCTTCCTGCCCCTGTGAGTGGGGCAGCAACTCCTTCCCGCCGGGGTCTGTGCTGCAGAAGGACTGCGGGAACTGGTGAGTGGGGAGGTCACCTTGGGGGGCACCTATTGAAGGAGCACTGGGCCAAGCCCAGCCTGTGGCTGATCCCAGGATGCTGTGTGCTCAGCACGTGCCAGGAAGGTCAATGGCGTTGTGCGGGTGACGGTGGCCACTGTGAGGAGCCGGTGCCTGGCTGTGCAGAGGGAGAGGCCCTGTGCCAAGAGAATGGGCACTGTGTGCCCCATGGGTGGCTTTGTGACAACCAGGACGACTGTGGCGATGGCTCTGATGAGGAGGGTGAGTGTCTTTGCTCATGTGTGGAAGCGACAGGGTTGGTCAGTCCTCACACGTGTAACTGAGTTTCCTGGGGCCAAGGCAGCTGTCCTGGAGTGGCTTCTTTAGCTGCTGCTCCCATTGCCAGGGACTATCTGTGGCTTGGAGGGATGAAGGGAAGAGAGGGTGTTCTGGTCCCTCTGGGGTTCAGGGCTTCTCTGGGCCCCTACAGCAGCGTCCTGAGCCTGCCTGCTTGCCCCGTGCTAGGTTGTGCTGCCCCAGGCTGTGGGGAGGGGCAGATGACTTGCAGCTCCAGCCACTGCCTGCCCCTGGCCCTGCTCTGTGATGGCCAGGATGACTGTGGAGATGGCACAGATGAGCGGGGCTGCCCGTGCCCCCAGGGCTTGCTGGCCTGTGCCGATGGACGCTGCCTGCCCCCGGCCCTGCTCTGCGATGGGCATCCTGACTGTCCGGACGCCGCAGATGAGGAGTCCTGCCTGGGTGAGTTGTCCCCACCCTGGAAACCAGCCCACCCGGCACTCCCTCCCGCAAGGCCCATCTCAAGAGCCCCGACTTCGCCTCCCCGCTCCTTTGCCAGGTTCCTGCTATGAAGTTGGTCCTCAGGGTGTGGGAGTTGGGGCACCCCAAACAGTACAGGGCAGTGCCCCAGGGCCAGCTCTTCTTTTCTGGCTGCAGGGCAGGTGACCTGCGTCCCCGGGGAGGTGTCCTGTGTCGATGGCACCTGCCTGGGGGCCATCCAGCTGTGTGACGGAGTCTGGGACTGCCCAGATGGAGCCGATGAGGGGCCGGGACACTGCCCCCTACCTTCTCTGCCCACGCCTCCTGCTGGTACTTTGCCTGGCCCCTCCCCTGGCTCCCTGGACACTGCGCCAAGTTCCCTGGCCAGCGCTAGCCCTGGTGAGTCTCCTGGAGGGAAGAGGTGGGAAAGCTAGTGGCCAGAAGCCTGGGGGAGAGGGGCATGGAAACCTCGGAGAGAGGCATTTGTGGCGCTGCTCTGGCATGGGAAGGAGCAAAGCACAGTGGGAGACTCCCGAAGACACTGGAGTGAATGAAGTGGATGGCGTTTGAAAGAGTCTACACTCTTTCCTGGCGTTCAAGGCCTCCCTCCCAGCTGCAGGGAGTCTCGTGGAAATTCTTGACCCAGGGGAGAGCTTTGGGAAAACCAACAGGGCAGCAAAATGCAGGAGGGATTGTTCTCAGGAACGGGTTGCAGGTGGGTTAGGGCCAGGCCCAGGAAATGGCCAAGGAACTTGGAGCAGGGAGGGGAGCGGCGGCGTGGAAGGACTGACCTGTGTGCGGTTGGGATGGGAAGGGCGCTCGCCGGCGGAGGATGCAGCGCGGACGCTCCCCGCAGCGCCGCCCTGCGGCCCCTTCGAGTTTCGGTGCGGCAGCGGCGAGTGCATCCCGCGGGGCTGGCGCTGCGACCAGGAGGAGGACTGCCCCGACGGCAGCGACGAGCGCGGCTGCGAAGAGCCCTGCGCGCCGCACAACGCGCCCTGCGCCCGCGGCCCTCACTGCGTGTCCCCCGAGCAGCTGTGCGACGGCGTGCGGCAGTGTCCCGACGGCTCGGACGAGGGCCCCGACGCCTGCGGTGAGGCTCCCGCGCCCCCGGGCCGTGCGCGGCCCCCCGCTGGCCAAGCCAGCTGGCCCACCTCTTCCCGAGCACCACCCCCACCTTCGCCTCCTGAGGTACAGGTGGGCGCGGCAGCCAGAGCGATTTAGGTTTGGGGGGCATGCGAGGCTGGGCCGTGTTTGCGTT
This sequence comes from Theropithecus gelada, assembly GCF_003255815.1. NCBI lineage: Eukaryota > Metazoa > Chordata > Mammalia > Primates > Cercopithecidae > Theropithecus > Theropithecus gelada. The sequence continues at coordinate 174,215,603 of NC_037670.1, forward strand.
CCTTTGATCTTTTTCGTGAAACTTTATTTGAAATGTTTTTGCCCTCCCACCTAGGCCCAGGGGAGAGAAGAAAGGGGCTTTGTCTTTGCCCACACTTGGCCAAGAAGGGATAAGAGGGTGGGCAGAGGCTCTGCGGGGCTGGGGAGTGTGTCTGTTTGGAGGGGTCCCGCCATCAGCGATTCCCCACCAGACCTGAGCACACGCTTTGTGTCACTGCAAGCCAGCCTTTCAGGTCCTGCCTACCTCCCCCTAGAGGGAGCTGTCCACAGGCCCCAGCTCCTCCCAGGCTGGCCTGCCCTGCTGCCTCCCATCCACCTTCCTGCCCCTCTGCAGGGAGAGGGCAGGAAGGGATAGGAGCAGAGCAGGACATCTCATGGTGCCCGCAGGCTCCACCCAGCTGCCTCCGTGCCCTGGCCTCTTTCCCTGTGGTGTGGCTCCGGGGCTGTGCCTAACCCCTGAGCAGCTCTGTGATGGGATCCCAGACTGTCCCCAGGGCGAGGACGAGCTGGACTGCGGTGAGCACGCTTTGTTCCCTAAGGGAGGCCCTGCTGGCTGGGCCCGGGACGCAGCTCACACCCCCTGCTCACTGTGTTTTTTCTCCTCTTCTTTCTCAGGGGGGCTGCCAGCCCCAGGAGGCCCCAACAAGACAGGGCTTCCCTGCCCAGAATACACCTGCCCCAATGGCACCTGCATAGGCTTCCAGCTGGTGAGGATGGGAGTAGGTGGTGGAGGCGGCAGTGCCATGTTGCCCCCAGCACAGGAGCCGTGACCCCACTCCCTCCCCAGGTGTGTGATGGGCAACCTGACTGTGGAGGGTCAGGGCAGGCAGGCCCCTCTCCAGAAGAGCAGGGTTGTGGGGCCTGGGGCCCCTGGAGCCCGTGGGGACCTTGCAGCCGGACATGTGGGCCCGGGGGGCAGGGCCGGAGCCGCCGCTGCTCCCCACTCGGCCTCCTGGTGCTACAGCACTGCCCAGGGCCTGACCACCAGTCTCAGACCTGCTTCACAGCAGCCTGCCCAGGTGAGGGGCTGGGGTGGTGGGGCCTGGATAGAGGAAGAGAGAAAGAAGGCCACTAGGCCTTCAGCCCTCACCCATGGTCCCCACTGCCTTCCCTGTTCCCCTGCCTCGCAGTGGACGGTGAATGGAGTGCCTGGTCCCCCTGGTCTGTGTGCTCTGAGCCATGCGGGGGCACCATGACACGGCAACGGCAGTGCCACCCACCCCAGAACGGGGGCCGCACCTGCGCTGCACTGCCCGGAGGCCCGCACAGCACCCGCCAGACCAGTGAGTGGAAGAGAGGATGGCACTGCTGGTGGGAGGCCGTCACCTCTGCAGAGCTCCCTTCCCTGACCTCTGACCTCTGCTTCCGGCTTCTCTCAGAGCCTTGCCCTCAGGACAGCTGCCCCAATGCCACCTGCTCTGGGGAGCTGATGTTCCAGCCCTGTGCCCCCTGCCCACTGACCTGTGATGACATCTCTGACCAGGTCATGTGCCCACCTGATCGGCCCTGTGGCAGCCCAGGTAAGGGGGCTCTGGGCCCAGGCGCTGGCTCCAGGGTGTGCGTCTGTGGCGACAGCCCTCTGCATGGAAGCCTCATCCTGGGCCCCCTCTAGGCTGCTGGTGCCCAGAAGGGCAGGTGCTGGGGAGCGAGGGGTGGTGTGTGTGGCCCCGGCAGTGCCCCTGCTTGGTGGACGGCGCCCGCTACTGGCCCGGGCAACGCATCAAGGCCGACTGCCGGCTCTGCATCTGCCAGGACGGGCGGCCCCGACGCTGCCGACTCAACCCGGACTGTGCTGGTGAGGCCCTTCCCTCGGGGTCCCTAGTCCTCTCCCTGCGCACCCACCCTCCTTCAGGCCCACCTCCCAGCTGTGCATCCACCACCTCCTTCAGGCCCTGACTCTTGGCCCTCCCTCAGTGGACTGTGGCTGGTCCTCCTGGTCGCCCTGGGCTGAGTGTCTGGGCCCCTGTGGAAGTCAGAGCATCCAGTGGTCCTTCCGGAGCCCCAACAACCCCCGCCCCTCCGGCCGAGGTCGCCAGTGCCGTGGCATCCACCGCAAGGCACGCAGGTGCTCTGTTCCCCACCCACTGGGGGACCTGCAGGGACCTTGACCCGCACCCCACCTCCCACTTAGAAAGCTTCCTGTGTGCCCCTTCCACATCTACCACACAGCCCCAGTTTGGAACCCCTGCCCTGTGTCCCTACCTGTCTAAACCCCGGGAATCCCAGAACCTCTTTGGGGACTGCTGGCCTCCCCCTTCTCTAGTTTTATGCTTTCTAGGTCTCGAAGGTGGGTAGATGGAGCCCGCAGATGCAGCTTCACAAACTCAGCTTGAATTCCTGGGCTGAGGCTTGCAGGGGGCTATTGCCATAGCTGCCTCCCAAGCCTCCTCTGGGACCTGCTGCGCTGGCTGCAGTGTTGGCACAAATTGCTTCCCTGACCTTCTTCTGGGCCAGTTGCAATGTCTCAGGTGCAGAGGCAGAGTGGGCTTATAGGGTGACCAAATGTCTCAGTTTTCCCAGGACTTTCTCAGTTTTATCACAGAAAGTCCCAAGTCCCAGGAATGTCCTCAATCCAGGCAAACCAGGAGAGTTGTTTACCCCGAGCAAGCCCCATCACCAGGTCAGGGATATCCCTCCCTTCTCAGGTGCCAGACGGAGCCCTGTGAGGGGTGTGAGCACCAGGGCCAGGTCCACCGTGTCGGGGAACGCTGGCGTGGGGGCCCCTGCAGTGTGTGCCAGTGTCTGCACAACCTCACCGCACGCTGCTCACCCTACTGCCCGCTCGGCAGCTGCCCCCAGGTGAGGGCATTGGAGTGTGTGGTGGGCAGAGCTGGAGGGGTGTGGAGGCTGGTGGAGTGGGTTGGAGATAGGCAGGCGGCCTGACCTCTGTGCCTCTGCAGGGCTGGGTCTTGGTGGAGGGAACGGGAGAATCATGCTGCCACTGTGCCCTACCTGGTGAGTGTGCCTGGGAAATGACAAGGAAGCCCCGGGGGAGGACAGTTGGTGGGATCACTGAGAGGGAACCGGGGCACTGAGCGGAGGTGGCTGGATACCCCAGCCTCAGGGTGGCAGGAAGCCTGAGTTCTGCATGCCAAGGGAAGGAGGGGCCTCAGGGTGGGAAGGGTTCTCTCTGCCCTCCCTCTCCGTCCGCCTTGCCTTCCTGTGCTCTGGGGGCTTTCTGCCTCCCCCATGGTGTCACCTTTGAGGTGTTCTCTTTCCTCTGGTTCTGTTCAGATCTGGTTGCTCTGGTTGTTTTCTTTTCATCTTAGAACAGCCAAGACAAAGTTAAGTCGGACTTTTCAAAAGTATCTTTGCCTAGAAATGAGTTATAAATGAAATAAGAAAATACAAAGGCTTGAAATGGATGCATTTATGGGTCCAGGTTTCTTTCTTTCTTTCTTTCTTTCCTTTTTTTTTTTTTTTTTTGTTTTTGAGACAAGGTCTCACTCTGACACCCAGGCTGGAGTGTAGTGGTGCGATCTCGGCTCACTGCAACCTCTGCCTCCTGGCTTCAAGTGATTCTCATGCCTCAGCCTCCCGAGTAGCTGGGGTTAGACATGCACCACCATGCCCAGCTAATTGTTGTATTTTTAGCAGAGACAGAGTTTTGCCATATTGGTCAGGCTGCAGCTTTCTTATCCTAAAAGTGCATCCACAAGTTGCTGAGGTTAAAACAGAGCCAGCATACTCAGTTGCACAGGTTGTTCACTGTGCAAGTTAGCTGGTGATTGGGGCCTAGACTCCAGCCCACAGAGCTGCTTTCATCCAGAGGCAACCCCTTTCTAATGCCCATGAAGGTGACTTTTTGGTGTCAGCACCCCTGGGTTAGGAACTGCAGTTGCTGGGTCCTGGGCTGAAAATAGTTTCAGGCTGGCAGTTTTACTCTATGTTCTCTAAATACTCAGTGGACATGAAAGCCCCCGATTCACACCAAGGGAAGGAGGAGGGACCTTTCCCAGCTAGGAAGTTGTTCCTGGGAAGTCAGCAGGGAGAAAGTGCTCAAGAAGTGGGGAGAGGCCTGAGTGCTGGGCCAGGAACTGTGAGCCTCTTGGTCTCTGTCTCCTGATCCTGAAGTCTCCTCCCACAGGAGAGAACCAGACAGTCCAGCCCATGGCCACTCCCGCTGCAGCTCCGGCTCCCAGTCCCCAGATCGGATTCCCTTTGGCCACTTACATTCTGCCTCCACCAGGAGGTAAGGGATGTGTGCAGTGGCGTGTAGTGCTGAGAGGGGCCACGCTGCCCAGGGATTGTCCAATCTGGGAGGGGAAACAGGCCCTCAGGGACATCCTCCTTGCCCTGCACGTAGTGGATGGTCATCCTAAGGATCTGGGAGTCATCCTATCTTAAGTTGCCTCTCTTGACTCTTCCCTCCCTGGGCCAAAGTCACCCGTGTGAGCCTTTCACATCCCCTAGCTCCCCGTGCAACTTCCTCACCGTGTCCCTGAAGACTCCTGCCACCCTCTGTCCTACCCTACTCCAGCCTGTCTCTCTCTTCTGCACCCAGACCCCTGCTATTCTCCCCTGGGGCTGGCAGGACTGGCCGAGGGGAGTCTGCATGCATCGTCCCAGCAGCTGGAACACCCCACCCAGGCTGTCCTCATGGGGGCTCCCACCCAGGAGCCCAGGCCTCACGGATGGCGCGCTGGAGGGCATGCTTATGCCAAGTGGCACACTCAGCCCCATTACCTGCAGCTGGACCTGCTTCAGCCCCGGAACCTCACTGGTCAGTGAGGAGGGCAGTGCTTGAGGGGAAGCAGTGATGATGGGTGGGGGGGCAGGTGTAGCTCCTTCAGCTCTGACCTCTGCTCTTACCCTGGCCCCTCCCTCCCCAGGCATCATAGTGCCAGAGACTGGCTCTTCCAACGCGTCTGCCACCAGCTTCTCACTCCAGTTCAGCAGCAATGGTCTACGCTGGCATGACTATCATGACATCCTGCCTGGCATCTTGCCCCTGCCCAAGGTACCACCCGCCCAAGGCCGATGGGGCCAGCGGCCCACCATGCCCTTTTGTGGGTTCCATAGTCTTTGTCCCCAAGGGCCTTCCAGTCTCCCTGAGGGGCATGGCCTGCATTCGATGCTTGTTGAATACCTGGTGAGTAGCAGGGACTGTGCTCTGTGGAGCTGAGGCTTGGGTGCCACTGTCACATGGATGCTGGAAACCATCCAAGTGGCTCAGACTCAGGGCAGGTATGTGAAACCTATGAGGGAGAGAGGGTATGGAGACACCAAGTTCACTGAGGGCCTCTGGGAGCCCAGACCCACGCAGGTCTTTGTGGAGAGCAGCCTGGGCACAGCCCTCCCCTCAGGGGGTTTGCATCCTTCCCGGAGACAAACCGCACGAAGCGGTGGGAATCAGTCCATGCTATGTGTTAAGTCTTAGCTGTTTCAGGAGCACCTGCTCTGTGCCAGGTGCCGAGCCAGGCCCTGGGGACACAGCAGTGAACAGGACCTGGCCTTTGCCCTAGGGTCACCTCCAGCTCAGCAGGAGGAGCTCAGTCCAGGACCAGCTCTGTCCAGCCTTGAGAGCCCAATTCCTACTGCCAGGGTGGGGGGCATGGCTCTGGGGTGGCCGTGAAAACTGGGGAAAAAGTGGGGTCACTCAAAGTCATGAGGTCAGCCTGAGAAAGAGGTGAAGCTCAGTCAGCAGCATCCTCTGCCGGCAGCTTTTCCCCAGACACTGGGACAACCTGGACCCTGCCGTATGGACTTTTGGCCAGATGGTGCAGGCGAGGTTTGTCAGGGTGTGGCCCCGCGATGCCCACCACAGCGATGTCCCCCTGCGGGTGGAGCTGCTGGGCTGTGAGCCAGGTACAGGTTGCACCCGGGTGGCAGGGCAGGAGAGAGAGGGGCCATGGGAGGAGCCCTCAGCCATACGTCCTCCACACAGGGTCCCCACTGGCACCTCTGTGCCCAGGGGTTGGACTCCGCTGTGCCAGTGGTGAGTGTGCCCTGAGAGGGAGCCTGTGCGACGGTGTTCTGGACTGTAAGGATGGCTCGGACGAGGAGGGCTGTGTGCTGCTACCTGAGGGCACTGGCAGGTATACTGTGGCCGGCTGTGTGCAGCTCACGCCCTTGGCCTGGCCTTCGAGGGGACAGCCATGTGGGAGGGGCCCGACGCTGCCTTCACCCCCCAGGTGCCCAGACCCTGCATGCTGAGGAGCTGCAGCTGGGTGCCTTCAAGGCCCTTTCCCACCTGGATTCTAGGATTCCCTGCCTTTCTCATAGTTGATGCAGGGGTTCTCCAGGTGTGGGCCCTGGACCAGCAGCATTGGCAGCACCTGGAACTTGTTAGAAGGGCAGGTTCTCGGGCCCGCCCAGACCTGCAGGGGTGGGGCACAGTAATGTGTGTCTTACAAGCCCCTCAGGTGATTCTAACCCACGGTCAAGTTGGAAGCTACTGTTGGGAACATCACCTTTGTCCAGCCTCAGTGGGCAGAGTCCTTCCTGGATGCCCACCCCAGCAAAGACCCCAGGCCCAGCAAAAGCACACTGATGCCCCTGCCTGGAAGCAGGGCACTGGTGCTGGCAGGGCCCCTGGAGCCCTTTTGGCTATTTTTCTCCCCAGATTCCATTCCACAGCTAAGACCCTGGCCCTCTCCTCCGCTCAGCCGGGACAGCTGCTGCACTGGCCCAGGGAGGTGAGTGTGGAGCCTTGGGCCCAGAGGGTGGAGTGAGGGTACAGGGACCTTGCCTCAAGGCCTCACCAGCCCTGCTCCTGCACCAGCCGGCGGCATCTCCCCTCTCCGCAGCATTTCCTCCTGTGTGTTCCCTGGTACTGCTCTCAGGAGGCTTCCCGGTGCCTGGCAGAGGGCTGAGGGCTGGGGCAACACAGAGATGCAGAGATGTGCAGGCAGAGCGAGGGCCCAGAAGGGTTTGGGGACAAGAGAAGCCTGAACCTCTGATAGGGAGCTTATGCCCACGGGGCAGGCACCAGGGCATCTGGTGCTCAGAGCCGAAAAGAGCCCTGTGCCCGGGTCCCCAGGGGCTTCCGGGACAAGACTTGAGGGCTGGAGAGGGGTGTCTGTAGTGTGGAGAAGAAGGCGCGGAGCATCTTCCTACCTGGAATAGCCTGGTCAGGAACCCAGAGTGTGTGGGTGGAGTGGGGGGGACATGTGCGTTGGATGGGGGAAGGGGAGTTTGAGGGGCAAGAGCTGAAATGGATCACCATGGTGGGCTGCTGAGAATAAAGTCCCTGAGCTCCTTGAGGGCAGTGGGCTGGTGCCTGGAAGCGCAGTTGCATCCTCAGCTCTGCCCTGGGCTGTGGGGAAGATGGACAGGAAGCAGTGCTGGGACTGTGAGCGCCCAGGCTGTATCCTCAGGGGATGGGAGCTGCCCTCAGGGCCTGGGGCTGTGCAGGGTGCTCAGCCCTCTCCCTCTGCAGGGCCTGGCAGAGACTGAGCACTGGCCTCCCGGACAGGAGTCCCCCACGTCCCCAACAGGTGTGTGCACAGACTCCAGACCCCCCCAAACCCTTGTCCCACCTGTTCTTCCAGAGCCAGGGGCAGTTACATCTCAGGGGTTCAAATCCCCTTACCCCTGACTTCCCCACAACCGAGAGAGTCACAGGGTTGGCTCAGGGAGGAGACACTGGTCACTTTGGACATGACCAGGTCCTGCCCCTGCCCACTCCTTGGGATTCCAAGGTATGTGGGCTGCAGGTAGGCAGGGCGGGTGGCTCCAGGCCAGCTCCCAGGACGGAGCCTGTGCCCAGTAATGTGGCTGCCTCCCCAGATGCCTTGTCAGGACATGTCTCCCCCATGGGGGTGGGAGGCCACTTGACTGCACCCTGCACTCCCTCTGCTCACCATCCATAGAGCCAGGCCCCCCTTTCTGAAGCATTTGCTGGCAGCAAATATTTCTTAAGTGGGCACGGGGGTTGGATGTGGTCATGAAGTTGGCGTGCTCCTGTATAAGAAAGGAAAGGGCTCTGCCTGGTTGTGAACCGGCCTCCCTGGAGCTACCTGATTATTCACCTCCCTGCTAGCCAGCAGACAGCTGCCTCCTGGAGGGCCTGCTGTCCTGCGGGGATGGGGGGTGGTAAGAGGGCTTTTGGTGTGGGGGAGTTCCTGCCCTCATTTCTAGCCCCTATGGGAAGGACCTGGGTGGGGCTTGGGGCAGCAGGGGCTGGAGAGGAAGGAGGGTGAGGGCGCCGGGGCTGCTCTTTCATTCTGGCTCATCCTCCCCTGTGCCTCACCGTGCCACCTGCCTGGGCCTCAGCTTTTCCCCATCTGTGACACTAGAAGGCCTTATAGACAACTGTGGCCCCTCCCTGTGAGTTCTGATGGAAGTTATTCAGAACCTGGCCGGACTGTTTCTGTGTCTTTTGTGAAAAGCAGACAAAGCAATTGATTCTACCCCTCAGATCCATAACATGCAGACCCACGGGATACATTCTAATTTCATTCTCAGTCTGGTTCTAAAAAAAAAAAAAAAAAAAAAAAAGGCTGTCTTTGAATGCATCTCTTGCCAGAAAATGAGACTCTTAACTCTTTTCACTGTAGCTGCCAGGAAGCCCAAAATCAGTTTGTTGTTGTTTGTTTGTTTACAACAGAAACAACGAACTCACCCTGAGTCTATGGTAGTGTTTACTCCCTCTGCTGCTGTGTTAAAATGACCTCAGTTCTTTCTCTCCCTAAATATCTTATTTTATGGTGAGTTTGAACTTGGAAGTTGCCATGTGTTTCTTTTTGGGGAATAGAATAAAAATCTCAGATCAAAACAAGTCTTCTACTTTCAGCCAAAGCCCTTCTTGTGCTCCTTGGATTTTTTTGATCCGAGGCCTCTCAGAAGGTGGGGTGTGGTCTGCAGTACCTGTGATTACTTTGCACCACCCAGAAGCCTGGGATACCCTCTCAAGGGCCCCCATCTTCCTTTCCTGGGAAGGGGAGCTGGGTAAGCCTCACCTCCCTCCACCTCCACCCACAGAGATAAGGCCCGTGAGTCCTGGCCCAGCCTCTGGGGTACCTCACCATGGGGAATCCATGCAGATGGTGACCACCACCCCCATATCCCAGATGGAGGCTAGGACCCTGCCACCAGGTATGGCAGCTGTGACGGTGCTGCCCCCACGCCCAGTGACTCCAGCGACCCCTGCTGGTAAGACACCAAGTCCTTCTACCTGTGTGCAAAGCCTCTGTGAGCCCACCTTCCTTGTGAGGGGGACAGAGGCCCTTTGTTCAAGATCACACAGCTCAAGGTCATTTTGGGGAGGACCCAAGTGTCCTAGCCCAGTTTACCCTTTTTCTATTATCCCAAGATAGGCAGAGTGAGGAATAGCAGATGCCAAGAGGAGGGAGGTTGGGGGCTTCAGGGAGGTGATGAAGGAGAAAGGATAGGGCAGGCCAAATGACTGGTCAGCCAGCTATGGTGGTGCCCACAGGCCAGAGCGTCGCCCCAGGGCCCTTCCCACCTGTGCGGTGTGGCCCCGGCCAGATGCCCTGTGAGGTGCTGGGCTGCGTGGAACAGGCGCAGGTGTGTGATGGCAGGGAGGATTGCCTCGACGGCTCCGACGAGAGGCACTGCGGTGAGCTGCTGGAGGGCCTGCCATCCTGTGGGTAGGGGGTGGCACTTATCCTTCAGTGTAGGAAGGTGTCTGCCCTCGTTTATAGCTCATATTGGAAAGGATTTTGGAGAGGCTTGGGCAGCAGGGAATGGAGAGAATGGGTAAAAACAGAAGTGTGCGTGTCTTTGGGTATGGTCAAGATTGGGAATAGAACAGGCCTTGGGTCTCAGCCTGTTTTATAAAACCTGTTTGACCTTTGAAGAGACTCATCTATTTACTCACCCATCCAACAGTCTACCTACCCCTCTATCCATCCATCCATCAGCCACCCATCTTTCCGTCTACCCACCCTCCCATCCACTAACCCACCCACTCACCCACCCATCCATCTATCCATGCATCCATCCACCCACCCACCCACCCACCTACCCCTCTATCCATGTATTCATCAGCCACCTATCATCCATCTGTCTACTCACAAATCCATCCCTCAATCCATCCACCCATCCAGCCAGCCACCATGCATCTATCTACCCATCCATCCATCTATTCACCCATCCATCCATCCATCCATCCATCTAAATCCACCTACCTACCCCTCTATCCATGTATTCATCAGCCACCCATCCAGTCAGCCACCCATTCGTCCATCTACCCATCCATCCATCAATCCACCCATCCATCTACCTAGACATCTATCCACCCATCCATCCATTCATCCATCCACTTACCCCTCTATCCATTCATCTGTCAGCTACCCATCCATCCACCTATCCATTCATCCATCCATCCATCTGACACCCACCCATGCATCTATCAGCCACCCATCCATCCACCCATGTATTCATCTACCCACCCCTGTATTCATCCATTCATTGGCTACCCATGCATTCACCTACTCACTCATCTACCCATCCATTCATCCACCCATCCATTCATCCATTCACCCACCCATCTATCCACCCATCTTTCCATCTACCCATCCATATATCCATCCATTCATTTATTCATCCATCCATCCATGCAAAGTAGATCACTGTGATCAAAGCTTAGTCTTCCAATCATGACCAAAGAAATCAAATGTTAATCACAAGAATGGCCACCCCAGGGAGTATACATTCAGAAAAAAGGTATCTAAGCATCTAGAATCTCTGTGTGAGAGCTTGTATAGACCAAAGACTCCATGATCTCACCAACACGTCGTGGAATGAAGCCTGCTCATGGGATGCAGGAGGCATTAGTAGGAAGGGGAGGCCAGGGGCTCCGGTCAGCAAGCTCACTTCGGCTCTTGGCCTGAGTTAATGGGCTGAGTGTATCATCCAGCCGGGAATCTACTTATGTGGCTCCCTTCTCTCTCTGCCTTGTGAGCAGCAAGCACTGTGCCCTTCACGGTGCCCACCATGGCCCTGCCTGGGCTTCCAGCCTCAAGGGCCCTCTGTTCCCCAAGCCAGCTGAGCTGTGGCAGCGGGGAGTGTCTGTCTTCTGAGCGGCGCTGTGACCTGCGGCCTGACTGCCAGGACGGCTCGGACGAGGATGGCTGTGGTATGTGCCAGCAAGGGCAGGGGCAGCCCTGAGGGCCCCCTCCTGCATGAGCCCCTCTGAGCCCCAACCCCCATTCCCCTGCAGTGGACTGTGTGCTGGCCCCCTGGTCTGTCTGGAGCAGCTGCAGCCGCAGCTGTGGCCTGGGCCTCACCTTCCAGCGCCAGGAGCTGCTGCGGCCTCCTCTGCCAGGGGGCAGCTGCCCACCTGACCGGTTCCGAAGCCAGTCCTGCTTCGTGCAGGCCTGCCCAGGTAACCCTGCACCCCAGCCTTCCCTCAGGAAAGCCCCTGCTCCCAGAGGGAAGTGGGGAAGCCCCCCATCCAGTCTCCTCAGGAACCTTCAGGTGGGAAACCTGGGGTGGGTTTCCATCTGAGACCCTCCCAGCCAGCCCTGCCCCCCTTTCCTGCCTGAGCCGAGACTCAAGTTCTTGTGTATAGCCTGGAAATAGTGGTCATTCCTGCCTCAGAAGGCACTGCAAGGATTAAGGGAGATGACGTGTGGGGGTGTTTGGAGCCGGGCCTCAGGTGTCAGCCAGCTGTGCCACTTGTCCCTGGGTGCCATGCTGAAGGCCTTGTCGCTCTTTTATTCTGTCAATCCAAGGGAGTGGCCCTCAGCCACTTCTATGCATGGCAGAGAGGGGCTCCCCATACAGGGGCCTCTTCAGCCCCACCCTGGCTCCTCCCTGGTTGTGATGGCCCTACAGCTGCCATCAGGGCAGCTCTCCCCAGGATTCCCACAGTCCCAGCCCCTTCCCGGGGAGCAGAGCTTTTGTCCTGGGAGGCACCTACAGCCCTTTCTCCAGGCACCTGCCACCTAGGGGAGGTTTTCTGGGACAGAAGAGGAGCTGTGGAGTGCCCAGGGCAGGGCCCTTGGCTGCCTTGCTGGCCACTGCCCAGGCTGGGGAAGGAGGGGAGCCCTGGCTCCGGCTACTCTCTCATAGCCTGTGTCTCCTGGGCCCCTCCTGATGGTCTTCCTTCCCCAACAGTGGCTGGGGCATGGGCCATGTGGGAGGCCTGGGGGCCCTGCAGTGTCTCCTGTGGGGGTGGCCATCAGAGTCGCCGGAGAAGCTGTATGGACCCCCCACCCAAGAATAATGGTGCCCCCTGCCCCGGGCCCTCCCAAGAGAGGGTACCCTGTGGCTTGCAGCCCTGCTCAGGTGGCACAGGTAAGGGTGAGCTGGGCTGGGAGCAGGGAGAGAGCACTGTGGGCATGAGGTAGTTGGACCTCCCAGCACTCAGGCTCACCTAGTGCCCATCTCCCACCAGACTGCGAGCTGGGCCGTGTGTATGTGAGTGCTGATCTGTGCCAGAAGGGGCTAGTGTCCCCGTGCCCACCCTCCTGCCTGGATCCCAAGGCTAACAGAAGCTGCAGTGGGCATTGCGTGGAAGGTGAGGCAGACCTGGCCTGCAGGGAGACTGTGGGGTGCCCACCCAGGCCCACCAGCCCCCAGTCTCCAGCTTCCCCTCACTGCTGTGCCCCTTGGGGCTGAGTGCCCTCTTCCACACACACCCAGGATGCCGCTGTCCCCCGGGACTCCTTCTGCATGACACTCGCTGCCTGCCCCTCTCTGAGTGCCCCTGCCTGGTGGGCGAAGAGCTGAAGTGGCCGGGGGTGTCCTTCGTCCTGGCCAACTGCAGCCAATGGTGAGGGCGGCCGCGCCAGGGAGGGCACTGTGCCGGGGTCTCCCCAGCCCTGACCAGTTCCTCAGCCTCTCCCTCCCCTGCAGTGTGTGTGAGAAGGGGGAGTTGCTGTGCCAACCAGGGGGCTGCCCCCTGCCCTGCGGCTGGTCAGCCTGGTCCTCCTGGGCTCCCTGCGACCGCTCCTGTGGCTCTGGAGTGAGGGCCAGGTTCAGGTGTGTGACAGCGGGTGGGCGGCAGTGTGAGAAGGAATGGTGGGGGCCAGGGAGGCAAGGAGCCAGGCTAGCCCTGAGGGGGTGGTAGGGGGAAGATGGTGGACAGGTGATGAAGGATGAAGAAGGCAGGGAGAGAGCAGAGCAGGTGCTGAGGGCTGCCTCTCTCCCCAGGTCTCCCTCCAACCCTCCGGCAGCCTGGGGAGGCGCCCCCTGTGAAGGTGACAGGCAGGAACTGCAGGGCTGCCACACAGAGTGTGGGACAGGTATAGCCGGGAGCCTGGATGCAGGAGCCCCCTCTTCCTCCTCCCAATTCTGTACCCTGGGAACACACAGGATGGGACCCACTGGCCACTCTATGTGGGGGATCGGTAACGCCTCTGCAGTCTGAGAGGCAGCCCTTGAACTGGCCTTGGTGGAGGGGCTTTGATAGGGAGAGGCAGAGACTCCCGCCCAGACTGCCCAGGCGCCAGGAGCAGGCTGGCCTGGGTGGAGCAGGCGACTGCAGAGCTGGGCGAGAGAGGTGAGGCTGAGGGTTTGAGGGAGGCCAGCAGCAGCATTTAGAGGCCAGGTGAAGGTGCCAGATGGTTTCTCTCTTTCCACCCACCGGGTGCCCCTCAGACAGTGCCTGTGTCAATGGAGGTCTCTGCAGAGCAGACCCAGCCTCACTGGTGTGCAGGGCAATGGGATGAGGTGGGCAAGGGGAAAGAGAGGAGTCGGGGAGGGGAGGGGGAAGAGAGGCAGGGCGCATCCGGGGTCTGGGCCAGGATCTTTGCAGTAGGAGGGAAAGAGGGGCCAGTGGGGAGTGGCTGGTGGGACATTGACAGTGTCCACAGGGACTCTTAATTAGTTTCTGGTATAGAAGGATCAGGAAGCGTTGATCTGGGGGAAACATGAGGATTTTTGGTGGTCCTTCCTGCTGAGATGCTGTCCGAGTCCAGGAGAGAGATGTGGGAATGTAGTCGAGCCCAGGTTCACAGGAGGCTCCGTGCCTGGCTCTGAGGGTGAGAAGTGGGGCTGGAGGCCGGGTGCGGTGGCCCACGCCTGTAATTCCAGCACCTTGGGAGGCCAAGGTGGGAGGATTGCTTGAGGCCAGGAGTTCAAGACCAGCCTGGGTAACAGAGAGAGACCCCATCTCTAAAAAAAATAAAAAAATAAAAACTGTAGCTGGCCGTGGTGGCGCAGGTCCGTGGTCCTAGCTCCTCGGGAGGCTGAGATGGGAGATCACGTGAGCTTAGGAGGTAGAGGCTGCAGCAAGCGATAAGCATGCCCACTGCACTCCAGCTGACAGGTCCTGTCCTCAACCCCCCAAAACAGAAAAAAAGACTGGGGGGGGGGTCCCAGCAAGTGAGCTGAGAAGGGGCAGAGGCTGCACCCTGAGCCCAGAGCAGCCTCCCTCCTTGTGAGCCCTCTTTTGCCCACCTAGTTTCTCAGACCTAACCCAGGCTCCCCGACCCTCCCCAGCCCTGCCAGAAAAGGCCTTTGCACAAATGGCCTGTCCTGTTCACCCTCCCCAGAGGTGCTGGGCTGGACGCCCTGGACTTCCTGGTCCTCCTGCTCCCAGAGCTGCCTTGTCCCCGGAGGGGGCCCTGGCTGGCGCAGTCGTTCCCGACTCTGCCCCAGCCCTGGGGATTCATCCTGCCCAGGAGAGGCCACCCAGGAGGAGCCCTGCAGCCCCCCTGTATGCCCAGGTACTCCCCCTCAGGCTCAGGTGTGGCTCGGACACTGGGGTGGGATGAGAAGCAAAGAAGAATGCCCCCTTGAGCCGGTTCTAGATACCTGGAGGGGGGGCCAAGGGTTGGAGCAAACCTGGCTGTTGTCCTTAAGCCTCTCCCACCCCAGCCATCACCCAGGAAGCCAGCCTGAGTGGTAGATGTTGGTGGGAGCTAGAGGCTGCAGTTAAGACTCTGCAAGCTACACAGCTCCAGCCCCACAATGCCCTACCCTGGACTGCCTTTGCCGTGCTGGTGTCTGTGACTCTGGATTGGGCTCTTCCTGGCAGTGCCAAGCATCTGGGGTCTGTGGGCTCCCTGGTCCACTTGCTCAGCCCCCTGTGACGGAGGCATCCAGACACGTGGGCGTAGCTGCTCCAGCTTGGCTCCTGGGGACACCTCGTGCCCAGGACCCCACAGTCAGACCAGGGACTGCAACACGCAGCCCTGCACAGGTACCAGACTCTCTGCCTGTTTTGCAGCGGGCCTCCCTGGCCCAGCTCCTGGGGATTTTGACCTTTTCCCCACCCTCACCTTCGCCCATCACTGTCCTCTGACTCCAGGCCAGGTAATGCCTGGAGCTAACGGAGCCTGGGATTTCCTGTGTCTCTTCTAGCTCCCTGCCTCTCCCACCTGCCTGGGACCAGGTCCCAGCAGCTGTAGCCCCTCAGCCCTTTGCTCTTCTTTGGTGGAGGCAAGCCTCCTTCCCCAGAGAACAGGCTCCCCGAGGGAGTCAGACTGGCCTTCCTCTGGGCAGAACACACTCACGGCCAGAATCGTGGGGGAGCAGAGCTCGTCGTACTTTGAAGCCCCTGGCCCCTTCCTTACTCTCTCTCATCCTCTGAGCGCTCCTTCTATCCCAGATGACTAGAGTCCTTGTGGTCTGTTTTCAATAATATTTGTATTAAAATGGAGCAAAGCCGTGACTGTGTACTGGTGCCATCCCAGACACTGGAGCAAAGCTGTGAGGGTAGGGGCAGGAGGCGTGGCTTCTTTAGCACACTATTGCCTGGCAGGCTGCCGCCCCATGCCCTTCTTGCAGGTTCTGTTCCGCCCCTCTGCCTCCTTTCCCTTCCCATCCCTTCCCATCCCTTCCCATCCCTCCTGCCCCTGCTGAGACCTGCTTTGTCTTCCTATCCAGCCCAGTGCCCAGAGAACATGGTGTTCCGCTCAGCAGAGCAGTGTCGCCAGGAGGGGGGTCCTTGCCCTCGGCTGTGCCTGACGCACGGCCCTGGGATAGAGTGTTCGGGCTTCTGCGCCCCTGGCTGCACCTGCCCCCCTGGTCTCTTCCTGCACAATGCTAGCTGCCTGCCCCGCAGTCAGTGCCCCTGCCAGCTGCACGGGCAGCTCTATGCACCAGGAGCAATGGCTCGCCTGGATTCCTGCAACAACTGGTGGGTCATAGCATTGGGGCAGGGTGGGAGAGGGGCCGGGGATCTAGGGGTGGGCAGGCGTGGGCTCCCTCCCACAAACACACCCCGTGGTGGGGTGCTCCGTTCCCCAAACACAACACAGCAGCCACGGGTGCCAGGCAGGGTCCTGGGAATACTAGAGCGAGTGGTCATCCCCATTTGACTTATGGGAAGATTGGGTCTCAGATCGATGGAGCGATTTGTGATAGAACTAGAGATGGGAAGGGGTCTAACCTCTCATCACAGCTTTCTCTGGTTCTCTTTCCTGAATATAACTTCATACCTGGGATCCACTTGATTTCTGTTCAGAAACATTCAAGTGCCCACCAAGCTGACATCAGGACCTGCCAGCAGAGGGTGCTCAAGCCATTTCCCTCTTTTTTCTTTTTCTTTCACTTCGTTTCCTTTTTTTTTTGAGATGGAGTCTTGCTCTGTCGCCCAGGCTGGAGTGCAGTGGTGCGATCTCAGCTCATTGCAACCTCTGCCTCTCAGCTCACTGCAACCTCCACCTCCCGGGTTCAAGCAATTCTCCTGCCTCAGCCTCCCTAGTAGCTGGGATTACAGGCACCTACCGCCATGCCAGGCTAATTTTTGTATTTTCAGTAGAGACAGGGTTTCACCATTTGGCCAGGCTGGTCTCCAACTCCTGACCTCAAGTGATCCACCTGCCTCAGCCTCCCAAAGTGCTCGGATTACAGGCATGAGCCACTGCACCCGGGCCATTCTTCATTTCCCTCTTACTTTTTACTTTATATACCCTGCCCCTCCTTCGATTTCCTCCTCCTTCATTCTTCTTCCCTCCTGTCCTTTCTTTCTCACTTTTTGTCTCTCTGATCTTTTTCTGGGACCTCCAGTATTTGATAAATAGGCTTTAAAACATGTATTGGGGAGAACAGCAAGTGTGGAGAAGTACCCAGTTCTCCCTCCTAGAAGAACTCCAGCTCTCTCTAAATCCCTCCTCCCTGCCCCCGGCCCTCGAGGTCATTTCCCAATAAATACAAATGGATGAGACCTTGGGACAAAGGACAGCACAGAGCTTGGGTGTTGTGGGGCTCACTGAGGGTGCATCGTGAACTTCACAGAGGGCGTGGGCAGCAGGCTTCACACCCCAGACCCTCGGGTTTCTCTTCTGCAGTGGCCTCAGCTGCTTCCCCGGGGGTAAGGGCTGACTGTGGCCGTGATGGCCAGGTAGAGCCTTACTGCCGCCTCTCTCTGCAGCACCTGTGTCTCCGGGGAGATGGCATGCACCTCGGAGCACTGCCCAGGTACCCCCATGCTTGGGGCACAGGAATTGGGCAGTGGTGGGTCCTCAGGGACCATAGGGGAGTTAGGCCCCTTCTGAGATAAACGCCTGGGAGCTCGGTGGTCCCCAGGGAAGTTAGGGTATGAAAAGACTGACCTGGTTTCACACACACTGCCCTCTGCCCCCAACACGCCCTGGCAGTGGCCTGTGGCTGGAGTCCCTGGACCCCGTGGAGTCTCTGTAGCCGCAGCTGCAACGTGGGCATTCGGCGCCGTTTCCGGGCAGGCACTGCACCCCCAGCTGCCTTTGGGGGTGCTGAGTGCCAAGGCCCCACCATGGAGGCTGAATTCTGCAGCCTGCGGCCATGCCGAGGTGAGAGCTCGGACTGAGGTCCTGAGACCTCCTTAAAGAACCTTCCAGAGAGAAGCCAAGAAGACTCCCATCACCCCCCACCCTGAACCTCCAGAGAAGTGCAAGAGACTTCGTTAAGAGATGCCACTAAGAGGTTGTCCCCAGAGACTCCTTGAGGGTCTGTTCCCTAACAGGGCCCCTCCTCAGAGTAGCCCCAGCTTCTCTCTAGAGACCAGCCCAGTTCTAGGCCGAATACTGGAGCCCCTCAAGCAGGTGTGAGGCACCTTAGGTAGGATATGACACTACAGGTGAAGCGGTGGAGGGATCCCAGGGGTGTCTGGGTGGGAGGAGGAGAAGGTGAGGTGGGCACGAGAGGCAGGGCCTGTGGTGACCTGGGTACCACCCCCAGGTCCTGGTGGGGAGTGGGGCCCTTGGTCTCCATGCTCCGTGCCCTGCGGTGGTGGCTACAGGAACCGCACCCGGGGCAGTGGCCTGCACAGCCCCATGGAGTTCTCCACCTGTGGCCTGCAGCCCTGCACAGGTGAGGGCTGCCCTGGGGACCCTCCAGTTCTCATTCTTACCAACCCAGGGCACTGTCAACCCCCTGTCCGCCACCCCAGCACAGCCCTGTCCCTCAGCCGTTGTGCAGCCCCCATGACCACCCCACCCATACCCAGAGCTGGTGCCTCTCCCAGGTTGGGAGCTCAGGGGAGAGCTGAGTGCTCTGGGGCTGGGCTGTCAACTTCTATGTCCCCAGGGCCAGTGCCTGGCGTGTGTCCCAGGGGCAAGCAGTGGCTGGACTGTGCCCAGGGCCCTGCCTCCTGTGCAGAGCTCAGCGCTTCAAGAGGAACTAACAAGACCTGCCACCCTGGCTGCCACTGCCCCTCTGGGATGCTCCTGCTGGTGAGTGTCCCCGTGCCTGGCCCCAGCGAGGCCTCCGCACAGCTTGGGGACCGTGGGGTGGCAGGGAAGGGACAGGCAGGATCTGGGCAGCGAAGAACAAAGGGTATGGGGCTGGAGACAGGGAGACCCTGCAAGGTTGAGGAAAGGGTACTGAACTCATGGGCCATAACTCAGCTCCGGCAGGAACCAGCAGGGGATCCTGGGCAGGTCTCATCCCTCTCCCATCTCCCTCCCCTGGTCCGCCATCTGTCTTGACTCTTCCCACCTGTGTGAGCCTCCTGGGGCTGCTGTCACCGAGTGCCTGAGATCCTGGGCAGGTCTCATCCCTCACCCCTCCCTCCCCCTGTCCCCCATCTGTCTTCCCTCTCCCCACCTGTGTGAGCCTCCTGGGGCTGCTGCCACTGAGTGCCATGCACTGGGGGGGGTTCTTGAGCAGCGGCCCCTGATGGTCTCACAGATCCTAGAAGCCCAGGATCATGGTGTTGGCGGGTAGGCTCCTTCTGAGGGCTGCAAGGGAGACTGTTCAAGGCCTCTCTCCTCTTTTGGGAGTTTGCCGGAAATCCTTGGCACTCCTTGGTGTATAGGTGGCCTTCTCCCTGTCTCTTCATGTCATCTTCCCACATTTTCTCTTCTTATAAAGGACACAAGATGCATTAAAACTAGGGCCACCTCAGTGACCTCCTTTTAACCCAATCACCTCTGTACAGACCTCATCTCCAAATAAGCTCCCATTCCTAGGGACTGGGGCTAGGACTTGAACTTGAGGGTTTGGGGGGCCACAATGCAGCCCATGGGCCACCCACCTCTGTTTCTTCACTGGTGAAAAATGGTGATAGATCTAGAAGGTCTTTGTGAATTGTCCCTGCTCAAGTGCTCTGTGCACTGTGTTATCACCAGTTATTTATCGAGCACCTACTGTATGTTTAGTCTCTGGCTGAGCGGTTCTGTGGGGGAAGGAGTAGTCTCTGCCCTCAAGAAGCATCCAGTCTGGGGAAACCAGACCCAGAGCCCCTAAAATGAAGATGAAGCCATCAGATGGGCAGGAAGTGAGCTTTGCACATTGTGGAGTAGGCTAGGTCAGCCATGGAGGGCTCCCTGTAGGAGGTGGTCCTGACTTGAACATCAGAGATTGGAGGGTGTGGAGAGTAGGGAGGCATGGCAGGCTTCCTGGAGGAGGTGGTCCTGCACTTGAAGATCTGAGATTGGAGAGCAGAGAGGTGGCCACTCTAGTCAGAGGGTGGTGGGAATTGGGGCTAGGAAATGCTGGCTGCATGGTGGGATTGAACAAAGCCGTGGGGTGAGTCATAGGGTGTGGTTAAGGGACATGTTGTAATCATATCTGAGTTCAAATCAGGCTCTTTTACTAGTAGCCCAGCGAGCTTGGGGGTAGTATTCCCGTGCCTCAGTTCGTTCCTTTGTAAATTAGGGTAAAATTACAGCCAGTCATAGGAGTCAGTGAGACGGCGCAGGGAAAGTGCTTCCCAGGCCCTGGCCCGTACACTTCAGTGCATTCGACTTTGAATCGTGTGCCACAAGACGGCTGTTTATTTTAAATCTGAAGGACTTCTGTCTAGTCTGCCTGTGCACCATGTTTTTCTGTTTTTATTTTGTTGATGAAAGTGTGTCTTTTCCTACCATTGCTGTACAAATTGCACAGTTCATGTTTTCATGGCTGACTTCATGGGGATTCGACAGTTCAGTCTCATGTCCTGCAATTTAAGATGGTCTTTTTCTCCTAGAAATTGGAGGGTCCATGCCCCCATGGCCCCCAAGCCGATGGTCCGCATTTGCCTGGCAGGAGGGCAGTGGGGAGAGCTGCATGTCTGTGGAAGGAGGGTGGGTGGCTTTTAAGGGGGAGCTTGAGGATTGCATTCGGGCTCTGACCAGGGGTGGGGAGCCCACGCCCAGCCCATCTGGAGCCAGAAGATGACAGAGGGTTTCGATTCCAGAACAACGTGTGTGTGCCCACCCAGGACTGCCCTTGTGCCCACGAGGGGCACCTCTACCCTCCAGGCAGCACTGTGGTTCGTCCATGTGAAAACTGGTGAGACACCACCCCCACCTCATTATGGCCCTGTGACTTCCGAGGACCCACTGTCCCTCCTCAGAGGCAGGGAATTTGGCTCCAGTTGGGGACACACGGGCCCTCCACCCCCAGCCCCTCGGCACAGTCGTCCAGCCCTCTAAGGCTGCACCTGCCTGTACCCCTCCCTTCCCCTGTCCCCCATCTGTCTTCCCTCTCTCACCCTGTGTGAGCCTCCTGGGGCTACTGCCACCGCGTGCCATGCACTGGGGGGCTTGAGCAGCAGCCCCTGATGGTCTCACAGATCCTGGAAGCCCAGGATCATGGTGTTGGCGGGTAGGCTCCTTCTGAGGGCTGCAAGGGAGACTGTTCAAGGCCTCTCTCCTCTTCTGGGAGTTTGCCGGAAATCCTTGGCACTCCTTGGTGTATAGGTGGCCTTCTCCCTGTCTCTTCACGTCATCTTCCCACATTTTCTCTTCTTATAAAGGACACAAGATGCATTAAAACTAGGGCCACCTCAGTGACCTCCTTTTAACCCAATCACCTCTGTACAGACCTCATCTTCAAATAAGCTCCCATTCCCAGCGACTGGGGCTAGGACTTGAACTTGAGGGTTTGGGGGGCCACAATGCAGCCCATGGTTGACCCTGACCCTCTGCTGCTCCCCACAGCTCCTGTGTCTCCGGGCTCATCGCCAACTGCAGCTCCTGGCCTTGTGTGGAGGGTAAGGAAGCATCCCCACTTCTGACTTGCACCCCAGTTCCCCCATCCCTCGGCTGCAGGAGCGGGCCAGGGCTGAGACTGGGGGAGGAAAGCCATCAGGAGGGGTGGGGAGCAGGGGCACCATGCTCCATCTTCAGCCTGTCCAGCTTGTGCCTATCCCCCTCCTGCCTGCCTGCCTCCTGGGCATCCCCTAGGTGAGCCCACGTGGTCACCCTGGACCCCTTGGAGCCAGTGTTCAGCCTCCTGTGGCCCTGCCCGACGCCATCGGCACCGGTTCTGTGCCAGGTCCCCCAGTGCAGCACCATCCACCGTGGCTCCGCTGTCCCTGCCAGCCACCCACACACCTCTCTGCCCAGGCCCCGAGGCTGAGGAGGAGCCATGTCTCCTGCCAGGGTGTGATCGTGAGTGCCTGCCTGCCCTGCCCACCTGGACCCTTCTGCGGAGCCCAGGGTGGTGCCCACTGTGCGCTGTGGATGCTGCTGCCTTGTACCAACTGTCCCCTGGCCCCAGCTAAGCCCTTCCTCACTCCTTCCTGTGCTGTCCCCCCAGGAGCTGGCGGATGGGGTCCATGGGGAACATGGTCCCACTGTAGCCGGAGCTGTGGGGGAGGCCTGCGGAGCCGGACCCGGGCCTGTGACCAGCCCCCACCCCAGGGCCTGGGGGATTACTGCGAGGGGCCACGGGCCCAGGGGGAGGCCTGCCAGGCTCTGCCCTGCCCAGGTACCTGCCAGGGATGGGGGTAGGGATCAGGGACGGAGGAAGGGGAGTTAGAGGAAGCATTCCAGGGAGACAGGTCAGGGTGGATGACCCCACACAGCTCTTAGTCCATCCTGTCTGCCCTCAGTGACCAACTGCACCGCCATTGAAGGGGCAGAGTATAGTCCCTGTGGCCCTCCATGCCCTCGCTCCTGTGATGACCTAGTGGTGAGTCCCAGCTCCCTTGGTACTGCCACCTGACCCAAGGCCCACTTTGCGGGAGGGCAGGGCATGGCTTTGGGCTCATGGCCTCTTTTGCTGGGGCCTGGACAGCCCAGCACAGGTGGGCATGGGTGGGGGCTCTGGCTTCAGTTCACAGAGCATGCCAGCCCATCCCAGAGAGACACCAGCCTCGCCCCATAGAGAGCCAGCCTCACCCGACAGCCCTTGTCTATAGATCAGACAATTATGACAGAAATGGCATAAACACGAAGGAAGGGGGAAATCATCTCGAACCTCATGAGCACGTTGGTGTCTAGACCTGCATGTGTGCGTGGGTGGGGGAGTGGGTGTCCACTGTGTGCCCACCCAGGCACCCTGGACACAAAGGGAAGCAAACATAGGGTCACCACGGAGCCCACATTTTGGGCTGAGCAAGACGGACATGCAGGAAAGAATGGACACAGTAGGGGCCATGAAGAATGAGGTAGGGCTTCGAGGCCTTGGGTGTGGAGGGGCTAAGGGAGATGGGGACAGGGAGGAGAAAGAGGAGGAGTTAGAAGAGGAGAAGAGAAGGTCGTTGCAGGCAGTGCCTGCTCCCAGCCGCCCCAGGACCTCCCAGCTCCTTCCCAAACTGCCCCCTTGCCCAGCCAGCTCCCCAAGTTCTAGAGAGGTCTGGGACATGACCCAGGTCCCAGGCCATCAGTCCAGGTCACCTGCTGGAATTGGGGTTTTACATTTGGGAACACCTAGCTCCAAATCCCTGCCCCAGGGAGCCAAAGGGAACCTGCTCAGCTGCTCCTCCCTCCCCTCCACCCCCAGGGAGGGGCCAACCCAGAGACTCCAGTGGAAACTGCAAGGCTGGGTCCCCTTCCTGCCTTTCTCATTGGCACCACAAGGTGTACTCTGTGTTTAAAACGTGAGGCCTCTGTCATACTTTCCTCCCCAGCCCCTTGTTCCGTTGTCTTCCCTGCATAGCTTTCCTTTTTCTGCTGATGGCCCCCCACTTACTGTCCCCCAGCACTGCGTGTGGCGCTGCCAGCCTGGCTGCTACTGTCCACCAGGCCAGGTACTGAGTTCCAACGGGGCCATCTGCGTGCAGCCGGGTCACTGCGACTGCCTGGACCTGCTGACCGGGCAGCGGCACCATCCGGGTGCTCAGCTGGCAAGGCCTGACGGCTGCAACCACTGGTAAGGGGCCCCCGCCGTGGTGGGAGGCAGGGATGCCAGCAGGAGTCGCCCCACTTCATCCCATGCTCTTGAGCTCTCCGGAGTCTCCGCGGATGGTCACATTTGCCCCCCACAATCCCTGAGCAGATGTGGGCAGGCACCATGACCTGTGTCTGATAGGCGAGGAAGCTGAAGCTAAGCCTGTGTGTCTGCAGGGGCTGGGCGTGTGCTCAGGGGCAAGAGGGGTCTGGGCAGGAGGAGCCTGGGCAGGAGGAGTGACAGATATGGCATTCACAACCCATCTGACCACACAGTTGGCTCCCGGGTACCTGTAGTCCTTCGTCAAGAGAAGGCATCGGCTGGTGACCCCGAGAGGGCCAACTAAGTGGGACAGGGAGCAGGATGGGGAGGCACTGGAGAGCTGGGAGAACAATGGATGGGGCACTGTCTGGAAGAACACTGAGGATCAATCATAAGGATGAGGGGAGGGGAGAGGCAGTGGGGGGGTGCAGGGTTAGGGTTTGGGGTGGGACTGAGCTGCTGCCTCTTCCTTCTGTGTCTGCACCCCCTGCCCAGCACCTGCCTGGAGGGGAGGCTGAACTGCACAGACCTGCCCTGCCCAGGTATGTGCCCAGCTTGGAGGGAGGCAAAGAGGGGGGCCTGGGACCGGGGAAGGGATGGGTTGCACCCCAGTGCCCTCCGTTCTCCTCACAGTGCCCGGAGGCTGGTGCCCATGGTCGGAGTGGACACTGTGCTCCCAGCCCTGCAGGGGCCAGACCAGGAGCCGCTCCAGGGCCTGCACCTGCCCCACTCCTCAGCATGGGGGTGCCCCATGCACCGGGGAGACTGGGGAGGCAGGGGCCCAGCATCAGAGGGAGGCCTGCCCCAGCTCTGCCACGTGCCCAGGTGTGATGCCCCACGAGGCCTACGTCCCTCCCGCAAAAGGCCCTAAACCCCTGCTCCAACCCCGCTGACCTGGGGCCTCCTGGGCCTCCTAATGCCGGTGATCTGTCTTCCTGGCACAGTGGACGGAGCCTGGGGCCCATGGGGGCCATGGTCTTCCTGCGACACGTGCTTGGGGCAGTCCCACCGGAGCCGGGCATGCAGCCAGCCCCCCACCCCTGAGGGAGGGAGGCCCTGCCCTGGGAGCCACACGCAGAGTCGCCCTTGCCAGGACAATTCCACCCGGTGCACAGGTCAGGCTTCAGTAAGGTCTAGGAGGGCGCCTCTAAGTCTAGGGAGATGCTGACTCTGGCCTCTGATCTCCACACATATCATGTCACTCTCTCAAGGGACAGTTCCCAGGCCATCAGTCATGGACCTGGTCAAGGCGGTGGGCCCGAGTGGGGGATAGGCATGGCAGGAGGTCTGCAGATCCCTCAGGATGCCCTTCCATGACCACCCTCTCTGCTTTCTTCCTGCCTAGACTGTGGGGGTGGCCAGAGCCTGCACCCCTGTGGGCAGCCCTGCCCCCGCTCCTGCCAGGACCTGTCCCCTGGGAGTGTGTGCCAGCCAGGCTCTGCGGGCTGCCAGCCCAGCTGTGGGTGCCCCTTGGGCCAGCTCTCCCAGGATGGGCTGTGCGTGCCCCTGGCCCGCTGCCGCTGCCAGTACCAGCCTGGAGCCATGGGTGAGTGCCTCCCCTCTCCCCCAGGCCCCAGCACTGCAGTGCCACCTGTCCAGCCCCTGTGCCACTTCCCCGGGGGCCCAGCCTGGGGCTGCAGGACAAAAATGAGCAATTACCAGCTCTCTAGGCCTTTGTGTCCCTCAACCCACCCCACCCCCCACCCCCAAACCCAGGGCTGTCTGGTTGGAGCGTCTACCTCCCTTGTTCAGGACATAGGGTGCCATGCAGTAGAGGCAAGAGGGTGGGGAGTAGAAGGCCATGGGGTGGGAGAAAGGATGGATGGGGGGAGCTGAGCTATCTGGAGCCCCCACCCCCCACTCCTGTGCCCCTCAGGGATCCCTGAGAACCAGAGTCGGTCAGCAGGGTCTAGGTTTAGCTCCTGGGAGAGCCTGGAACCAGGAGAGGTGATCACTGGGCCGTGCGACAACTGGTAAGCCAAGAAAAGTAGGGACAGGGAGGCGCGTAGAGCCCAGGAGGGGAGCCCTCAGGGCATGGGGCTGGTCCTGTCTCTGAAGTCCCTCCCTTGTCCCCAGCACCTGTGTGGCAGGCATTCTGCAATGCCAGGAGGTGCCCGGCTGCCCGGACCCTGGGCTGTGGAGCTCTTGGGGCCCTTGGGAAGACTGCAGTGTTTCGTGTGGGGGTGGGGAGCAGCTGCGCTCCCGGCGCTGTGCCCGTCCTCCCTGCCCAGGGCCTGCCCGCCAGAGCCGCACATGCAGCACGCAGGTCTGCAGAGGTGAGCGCCAGCCCGGGACCTAACCCCCCTCTGACCTTTGAGTCCCATCCTGGCCTTTGACCCTGACTCATGGTTGCCTTTTGGCCTTTCCCTCCTCACTCCCACCTGTCCCCCAGTGCCCTCCTACCATCGATGGACAAGTGAAGGAGGACTCAGCCAGACTGTGGGAGCCTGTGGGAGGGGGCAGTGCCTATGGCAGGGGGATGGGCAGGTGAAAGGCACTCCCTGAGGTGGGCAGTGAGGGCCGGGGCTGGAGCAGGTGCTGATGTGTCTGCTGCCTCAGAGGCAGGTTGCCCGGCTGGCCGCCTGTACCGCGAGTGCCAGCCCGGCGAGGGATGCCCCTTCTCCTGCACCCACATCACGCAGCAGGTGGGCTGCTTCTCTGAGGGCTGCGAGGAGGGCTGCCACTGCCCTGAGGGCACCTTCCAGCACCGCCTGGCCTGTGTGCAGGTCAGAACCTGTCCACCCCACAACCTGTCCACAACTCCTTGCCCTCCCTGCCCTCCCTGCCCTTCCTTTTCCTGTCCCCTCTGTCATGTCTGTCACTTTTGCAGACCCTGTCACCCCTGGGCAGGCCCCTAAGCAGAATACAGGCTGGTGAGGCCACCTGAGGCCTCTGCTGACAGCGTCGGGGGCAGGCAGACTTAGACGCAGACTCCTGGGGTCCTTGGTTCCCCGGGAATGGGGGACACCTGCTGCCTCTGGACTTGCCTGGCCTCTGCTCCTGACCGGCACATCTCCCAACCCCGCCGGGGCTCTCACCCGCCCCTATGTTTCCCGCTGACCCGTCACCCTGGCAGGGAGGGGCAGTTTCCTGCCAGGTTCTCATGTCCCCCAACCTCACTGGCCCAGCCTCACCTTCCTGTCCTCCACTGTGGGGCATGGGTCTTCACCGCTTCTTTCTTGCCTATCACACACTTGTGGGAACAGTGCCCCTCACCTTCACTCCCCTTGGCCCCAGCTGGTCCCCCGCTGTGCATCCCAGCGGCAGCCGGGGCCAGCTCTGCTCTGCTGAGCCCAGCGGGCACACAGGGATCCCTTTCCTAATCCTAAGGCCGGCTGCCCAGTGGCCACCCCTGAGCCAGAGTTCCAGGATGCCATAGCCAGGAGGGACCAGAGCTGCTACTTACCTGGTCTCACCTCCTAGACCTAGAGATGGTGACAGTGAGACCCAGAGAGGGGAGGGGACACACCAAGGTCACACACAGCAGCAGAGCCAGACCCAACCCTAACATCCCGATTCCTGGCTGAGGCTCTTTCTGCCCCCCCACCACATCTGAGTCTGTGAGGGCCTGTGTTGGTGCCTCCTTGTGTCCTGCTGGGCACTCTGTGTGGGGAAGCCAGCTCAGGCCAAGCCCAGGCCATGCCCCTCTCATGGTGTGCTCATTTCCCTGACGTGGGTGAACAGCCCCTGCTCCTCGAAATGCTTTCCTGGAGCCTGAAGCCCTCTTCTGGGTCCTCACACTGACCCTCCCCAAGTCTCTCCAGGGGATGTGCCCGGCCTTGGGTGGGTGGCCTATGCTGTAATGCTGTCTGCTCTGCCCCACTTCCCCAGGAGTGCCCTTGTGTGCTGACAGCCTGGCTACTGCAGGAGCTGGGAGCCGCCAGAGCTGACCCTGGTCAGTCCCTCGGGCCTGGAGATGAGCTCGGCTCGGGTCAGACACTTCATACAAGCTGCGGCAACTGGTGAGGGGGATGGTGAGGGTCAAGGAGATTTTCAGTGGAGGGAGGGGTTAGAGGGTAAGAGACCAGGAACCCCAGTCTGCCCTCTGACCCCACCTGGGCTGGGTTAACCTGGCTCTTCCCCCAGCTCCTGTGCACATGGGACGCTGTCTTGCTCCCTGGAGGACTGCTTTGAGGCCGGTGGTGGTTTCGGTCCCTGGAGCCCATGGGGCCCATGCTCCCGCTCCTGTGGTGGGCTGGGCACCCGCACCCGCAGCCGCCAGTGTGTGCTCCCCATGCCCGTCCCCAGTGGTCAGGGCTGCCGTGGGCCCCGCCAGGGCCTTGAGTACTGCCCCAGCCCAGACTGCCCTGGTAAGGACAACAGGAAGGTGGTGGGCAGGGCTGGGGTCAGGATGGCACTGGACAAACATCTAGGAGGTCTTCTTGGAGGAGGCAGTATCTGAGGGGTTTTGAGGGAGGGAGGGAACTTTGACCAGTATTGGAAGGAAAGGAACGGCTTGAGCAAAGGCCTTGATCCTGCAGTGAAGTGCTGTGCTTGGGGCCTGGGTGTCCACAGGAGCTCAAGCTGAGGAGGGCTGGACTAGATAGCTGTGAGCCCACAGTGCCAGCTGCCAGCTTTAGGTGAGCCCACAGTGCCAGCTGCCAGCCTTAGGCGGGGTCCTGGTGCACTGTGGGTACAAAAACATTTCTGAGTGGGGTTTCCTTTGGCACAGGGGCTGAAGGGTCCACGGTGGAGCCAGTGACAGGCCTTCCAGGTAGCTCCAGACTCCCTGCACCTCTGCCTCATGGCCTCCCTGTGGGAAGAGCAAGCCCAGGGACCCTTTCCCCCTCCCCTGCTTCCTGGAGAGGCTGAAGCTCAGGGCCGACTCATCCAGGAGGCGCCCTCCCCACTCCCTCCCCCAGGTGGCTGGGGCCCGTGGTCCTCCTGGTCCCCCTGCTCCAGAAGCTGCACAGACCCTGCTCGCCCTGCATGGCGCAGCCGCACCCGCCTCTGCCTGGCTAACTGCACCATGGGTGACCCATTACAGGAGCGCCCCTGCAACCTGCCCTCGTGCACAGGTGCACCTTCCAGCCTCAACCTCTGACCCCAGCCACCACCCTCAGACAACTCATTGTAACCCCCAAGTTCCAACATCTAATACCTCTCAAGTAATCATTGGTTTCTAGTGTTGACATCTCATTTCAAATCAGTGGCTGACTCCGGGCTCTGGGTCCTCTTTGCCAACCTCAGCAGCTGCTGGGGAGCCCAACTTCCAGCACATCCCTTGTTCTCTTGTGTGTGTGCTGAACTCTCCAGCCACCCGAAGGTCCCACCCAAATCCCTCTGCAGCCCTGTGAGTCTGGGATTACTGTCCCCAATGAGAAAAGGGGATACTGAGGCCCAGTTGTCAAAGCCGCACAGTAGTCAAAATGTCAGATCCAGACGGAGAGCCCAGAGCTCTGGACGAGGCTGGCCTGGGTGGTAGAGTTCTACCCTTAAGCCTGGGTGGTGGAGTTCTATCCTTAAGCTGGGAGCAGAGGGGAAAGGCTGGGCAGGTGTCGTGCAGCCGGGACTGGCTCCAGCTCCGCTTTGTGTCACAGAGCTGCCCCTGTGCCCTGGCCCTGGCTGTGGGGCTGGGAACTGTTCCTGGACCTCCTGGGCCCCGTGGGAACCTTGCTCCCGCAGCTGCGGGGTGGGTCAGCAGCGCCGCCTGCGGGCATACCGTCCCCCTGGGCCCAGCGGGCACTGGTGCCCCGACATCCTTACCGCCTACCAAGAGCGCCGCTTCTGTAACCTGCGAGCCTGCCCAGGTAAGGCAGCTGGGGGAGACCAGGGCGTACCCTAGGCTCTGCCCCTGGAAGGCCCCTGGCATCAGTGCCCCCTCCCAGGCACCCAGCCTACCTGCGTGCACTTCCATCTCTCGCACCAGATCCTGACCCGGGCTCGTGGGAGAGGTGGGGGCCCCTGCCTGAGCCGACCCCTCAGGTGGCCGTTCTCTTTCCCACACAGTGCCCGGGGGCTGGTCACGCTGGAGTCCCTGGTCCTGGTGTGACCGCAGCTGTGGGGGAGGCCAATCCCTGAGAAGCCGCAGCTGCTCGAGCCCCCCACCCAAGAACGGGGGTGCCCCCTGTGCTGGGGAGCGGCACCAGGCCCGGCTCTGCAATCCCACGCCTTGTGGTATGTCAGTGGTGACAGTCCTGTCCCACCCCTATTGGGCTCCACTCTGCATGGGGCCTGGCTGCTACCTCATGGGCCAGTTTGGAAACTGAGCCCTCTGGGTGGATGGCTGGGCCTGGCATTGGGCAAGGATACCCTGAGCGTGTCTGTTGTCTGTGCCAAGGCCCAAAGATCCACCCCGGCCACCCCAACCAACAGGAGCTCCTCCTCTCGGCTTTCCCACCCCCAAGGTGGGAAAGAATCATCCAGTCCTGTCACGATTTTTGGAGGCTTTGACAGTGGCCCTGTCAGGAGCGGGCGTGGCACTTGTGGGTGGTGGATGGAGCCAGTGACTGTAGCTGAACCTGCGCCGCCTCCTGTCACCCCCAAGCTTCAGCTGCTTTAATTGGCCCTCCCCAGCTCACCAGGCCCGTGGCATGGGTTCCCCCAGGGCTCCCCTCCTCTGTCCCCACCCACCCTCTGGGGGGACACAAAAGAGGCTCCAGGTGACACTGTTGGCTTTTGAGACCCACAAATGTAGTCCACCTCCGCAAACGTTTACTGGGTACCAGGGTAGGTGCTGAGAACTCACAGGAGGTGAGAGGAACTTACTGTCTACCTAGAATGTCCCAATCCCAGAGTCTTCCTGAGTCTTCTGTGTTTCAGTGGGCACCAGTGTGGGGGATGGGATGGGTCCTGTAGCTTCATGGATGTAGGGAGTCCCCAGCAGGGAAGAGGGAGGGTTTCTGAGCCCTGGGCCCTCCTGACTCTGGGCCCCCCCATCTGCTTAGAGGCTGGCTGCCCAGCAGGCATGGAGGTGGTCACCTGTGCCAACCGCTGCCCCCGCCGCTGCTCAGACCTCCAGGAGGGAATTGTGTGTCAGGACGACCAGGTCTGCCAGAAGGGCTGCCACTGCCCAAAGGGTAGGTGCTGCCCTGTCCTTTAGGAGTATCAGGGTGGCTGAGTGGGAAGGTGTGGATGGGGCCAGGGGTGCCAGCTCCAGCCATTGCCCCACAGGGTCTCTGGAGCAGGATGGCGGCTGCGTGCCAATTGGGCACTGTGACTGCACCGATGCCCAGGGCCACATTTGGGCCCCGGGGAGCCAGCACCAGGATGCCTGCAACAACTGCTCATGCCAAGCTGGGCGGCTCTTCTGCACGGCTGAGCCCTGCCCGCCTCCCACCCATTGTGCCTGGAGCCGCTGGTCGGCCTGGAGTCCCTGCAGCCACTCATGTGGGCCCGGAGGGCAGCAGAGCCGCTTCCGGTATGGGGCTGGCAGGGCTAGAGGTCCCCTCTGCCACCCAGGGCCTCACTCTGCAAGGCACAGTCTCCCTTCTGACAGAGAGTTCCTGGGTCCCGCTGTCACCAGCGACAGCACCACCCCAGACCCTGGGCCAGCTCTGTCCCTGGTTGCCCTGGCTTCTCCTTAGCTGTCTCCATGCCCACTCTGAGGTGTCCCATCAGGGTGTCTCACCAGAAGACAGACAAGTGATGAGGGGCCTGGGCCATCTCTCACCTCCTGGCCCCACCCAGGTCCTCCACGTCGGGCTCGTGGGCCCCAGAGTGTCGGGAGGAACAGTCCCAGAGCCAGCGCTGTCCTCAGCCCTCGTGCCCACCCCTGTGCCTGCAGGGCACTCGCCCCCGCGCCCTGGGGGACAGCTGGCTGCACGGGGAGTGCCAGCAGTGGTGAGTGCAGGGCAGGGAGTGGGGCTGGAGCCGCCCTGCCGGAGAGCAGTGTCCTGAGTCCTGGCTCTTTCCCAGCTCCTGCACCCCGGAGGGTGTGATCTGCGAAGACACGGAGTGTGCAGGTCTGGGCTGCCTCTGGATCCCCGCCTCAGCCATGCTTCTAGCCTCACGCCTTGCCTGCCATGTGCTCTGGGTCTCATTTTCTCCCACCTTACTTAACTGCCACTCCCTGGGCCACCATGCAGGTCCCCACCCAGTCCTGTGGCCTTGGCTCCCTCCACCTCCTCTGACCTCACCTGTGCCCTCCCACAGTGCCTGAGGCCTGGACGCTGTGGTCCTCCTGGTCTGACTGCCCTGTCTCCTGTGGAGGTGGAAACCAGGTCCGAACCCGGGCCTGCAGGGCCGCAGCCCCTCACCATGGGAGCCCACCCTGCCTGGGCCCTGACACCCAGACCCAGCCTTGCGGGCAGCAGCCTTGCCCAGGGCTGCTGGAGGCCTGCTCCTGGGGCCCGTGGGGGCCCTGTTCCCGCAGCTGTGGCCTGGGCCTGGCCTCTCGCTCTGGGTCCTGCCCCTGCCTGATAGCCAAGGCGGACCCCAGCTGCAATGGCACCTTCCTCCACCTGGACACCCAGGGCTGCTACCCAGGGCCCTGCCCGGGTGAGTGTGCAGGGGAAGTGAAATCACCTCTCCACTTTTCCTACCTTGGGAGATTCAGAAAATAAATATTTTTCTAGTTCCCGGATGATCCCTTCAAATAAGCCTGCCCTGTCTGTGCCCCCATGTTTTGCTCAGTTCCTTTCATCTTCCCACCATCTCTTCCCTTGGGGCCCTCCTTGTGGGGTGAGAGGGCGTCCAGCCAGCCCAGCCTTTCAGGCCCCTCTTGCCTGTTTCCTGTGGAGGGCGTCAGCAGGGCTGGGGTGAGAGGGCAGGCAGGGGAGAGGGGGCTGACACACCCCTCTGGTCCCTAGAGGAGTGTGTGTGGAGCAGCTGGAGCAGCTGGACGCGCTGCTCTTGCCGGGTGCTGGTGCAGCAGCGCTACCGACACCAGGGCCCGGCGTCCCAAGGGGCCAGGGCAGGCGCCCCCTGCACGCGGCTGGATGGCCACTTCCGGCCTTGCCTTATCGGCAACTGTTCTGGTGAGGCTCCAGGAGCAAGAAAACAGGGAGCTGAGCAGGGCAGCAGCCACCAAGGGTCCCTGTTGGAACTCCCTGCTCCCCTCACAGCCAATGTAATGACCCCAAGACCTCAAAGCGGCTGCCTGCACCTGTGCCTGCACCCATGCCTGCCCTCGAACCCAGCCACTCCCCTGTTCTCCCCAGATACTCCGTCACAGCTGCACCCCCAATCCCTCACCACAATTTGTCCACCCTGCAGTTGCCAGCCCGCCTGTGACTTTGGCCTGTGTAGCTGCCCTCTAGGAGGGTGTCTTACCTGCCTCCTGCTGTGGCTGCCCTCCTGCCCTCCATCTCTGCCCCTCTGTCTCCCATCTGCCAGTCTCTGGAGCACCTGCCAGGCCCTTCACTCCTGCCAGGCCCCTCACTCCTGCCAGGCCCCTCACTCCTGCCAGGCCCCTCACTCCTGCCAGGCCCCTCACTCTGGCAGCCCCCTCCTCAGCTGCCTCCTCCAGGCATCTTCCTGGCTCTCCAAGGCCCAACCCATCCTGATCTTCCCTGGAGGTGCCCACAGGAGCTGAGTGGGTGCCAGATGGGGAACACTGGTTTGTTCTGACATGTGGAGGGTGGGCATCTTGTACTCTTGCCAGGTGACCCCAAGGGGCCTCAGTGGAACCATGCAGCATGTTCTCTGGGCTTTGGGAGTGGTGTCTCTGGGCTGTTCCCCCACCAGCCTGCCTCTCCCGCATCTCCCCCAGAGGACAGCTGCACGCCTCCCTTTGAGTTCCATGCCTGCGGCTCCCCCTGTTCTGGGCTCTGTGCCACACACCTGAGCCATCAGCTCTGCCAGGACCTGCCGCCCTGCCAGCCGGGCTGCTACTGCCCCAAGGTGAGAGCTGGGAGCTGGGGCAACTCCCAAGAAAAAGGGGGTCCTCTGCCCACACTCCCACTCCTCCTCCTCTCTGTGATGTCCATGGTGACCCCACCTCCTTCAAACTCCTTGGAACTCGGTGCCTCCTCCCAGTTTGCCGTTTACTCGGCATCATACATCTGCATGTGCTGCAGGCAGGGCACAGTGCTGGGTGCTGGGATGACACGATGATCACTGTCCCGTCTCTCCTTCCACCCAGGGGCTGCTGGAGCAGGCTGGGGGCTGCATTCCCCCGGAGCAGTGTAACTGCTGGCATACCTCAGCAGCAGGAGCCAGGATAACCCTGGCCCCTGGGGACCGCCTGCAGCTGGGCTGTAAGGAGTGGTGAGTGATGGGGGAAGGAGTGGGTGTAAGGAGTGGTGAGTGATGGGGGAAGGGAGACAGAGTGCTGGGGCCAGGGAATAGGGCAGGGAGGCCTGGGGGGCCCAGTCCAGCCTCAGGACACAGGACCATGAGATGCCAGAGTTTGCAGCTCCCTTATCTTGCCCCAAATGTGCCTAGGGCTCAGGTTACCCTTGCATGACCGCCCCCCCGCCCGGGAGGTCCTGGGCTGGGTCCTGCCTCCCTTAGTCTACCCTGACCACCCCCTCCCGCAGTGAATGCCGGCGTGGGGAGCTGCACTGCACCAGCCAGGGCTGTCAAGGTAACCCTGACCTATGGAGACAACTGTCCCCATTGCTTGGGACTGGGGGGCTTCTGGGATGCAGAACTTTCAGTGCTAAGACGGGGACAGTCCCAGGCAAACAGGGATGGTGGGTCACCCTACCCTGCACCCACACCACCCTCAGCCTTCCTGTTTCCAGCACTTCCTGGTCATGACCCTGAGCCCCGCCTGCCTGTCCCCGGGGTCTCTGGGCTGGGGGGCGGTCACTGGGAAGGGCACCCACACCCTGCCCTTCCAGGTCTTCTGCCTCTGAGTGAGTGGTCCGAGTGGTCGCCCTGTGGGCCCTGCCTGCCGCCCAGCGCCCTGGCCCCTGCCTCCAGAACTGCCCTAGAGGAGCGCTGGCTCCAGGACCCAACCAGCCTCTCTCCCACCTCGGCCCCGCTGCTGGCTTCAGAGCAGCACCGCCACCGGCTCTGTCTGGATCCTGCGACAGGGAGGCCCTGGACTGGAGCCCCTCACCTCTGCACTGCACCCCTCCGCCAGCAGCGCCTCTGCCCTGACCCTGGAGCCTGCCCTGGTAATGGGGAGAGGCAGAGGTCACAGGACAGGAGGGGCCTGGAGTGCGGGTTGGGGGAACTTTGTGGAAGGGGCTAGGCTATAGAGCGCATTGATCTGTTGCCCCTCCTGCTTGCCTCTA
Organism: Theropithecus gelada; assembly: GCF_003255815.1. Taxonomy (NCBI): domain Eukaryota; kingdom Metazoa; phylum Chordata; class Mammalia; order Primates; family Cercopithecidae; genus Theropithecus; species Theropithecus gelada. The sequence continues at coordinate 174,250,152 of NC_037670.1, forward strand.
GGGCCTGCAGGATTTGAAGCTGGGGTGGGGTCCGGGCAGGAGCTAGAAAGAGGAGCTGGAGGGCGTAGAGGGCTTTAAGGCCAGACGGAGCACTTGCAGCCACAAAGCTCAAGGCTTGAGGGGAAGGCTGGAGATGGGCCTGGGTACTGACTCCATTGTGCCTTCCCCAGACTCATGCCAGTGGAGTCTGTGGGGGCCATGGAGCCCCTGCCAGGTGCCCTGCAGTGGGGGGTTCAGGCTACGCTGGAGAGGGACAGAGGCCCCCACTGGAGGAGGCTGCCGGGGGCCATGGGCTCAGACAGAAAGCTGCAACAGAGGGCCCTGCCCAGGTAACTCCCATCCCCACATCCAGAGGAGGGTCTGGGACAGGAACATCTGAGATCAAACCTGAGGGGAGAGTCGGCTCTACCCCAGAGCCGTGCAGTAGAAGTGGGGAGCCAAAAGTGTCCCCAACACAGACTCCTATCATCTGGTCCTCAGGTGAGAGCTGCGAGGCCCGAAACACTGTATTTACCCTCGACTGTGCCAACCAGTGCCCACGCAGCTGTGCCGACCTCTGGGACCGCGTTCAGTGTCTACAGGGACCCTGCCGCCCAGGTAGCCAGCAGGTCCCACCACCTGGCTGGGAGTTCCCGGAAAGCCTGGGCCTCCCCCGACTGCCTCCTGCTCCCAGAGAGAGTGTGATCTCGGGCAGGGGTGGGGGAAGTTCAGGCTGCTGGGTCATGAGTGGCGGGGCAGGAAAGTGGTCACTTTCAGCAGCCAGCTCTGAGTCCTGCAAGGAGTGAGCGTCACTCAGGGCCACTGTTCCATGTGGATGCTCAGGTGGCTGTCAGGGTTACTGGGTGGTGCCCACACAGGCTAGAGCAGCCCTTTCCTGTGCATGGGCAGTGGGAGGTACTGTGGAAACCAGGCTTTGGACTCGATCTGGTTGCCGGGGGAGGATCCACTGGGTAAGCCCTGCCTGAGCACCCAGTTTTGTTCGGCCTCTTTACCCACATCCCTAGGCTGCCGCTGTCCCCCTGGCCAGCTGGTTCAGGATGGGCACTGTGTGCCGATCTCCTCTTGCCGCTGTGGCCTCCCTAGTGCCAATGCCTCTTGGGAGCTGGCCCCGGCCCAGGTGGTGCAGCTGGACTGCCAAAACTGGTATGGCTGCAGCCCCGCCAGGGCTAAGGGAGCTTTGGGTGGAGGCAGGGGGCAGGTCAGCCTTCGTTGGCATTGCTGGGGAGCAAGGGTTCTGTTCACCCTGACTGGAGCCCTTTGTGCTTACCCCTGTCCACAGCACCTGTGTCAACGGGTCCCTGGTGTGCCCACACCAGGGGTGTCCAGTCCTTGGGCCTTGGTCAGCCTGGAGCAGTTGCTCGGCCCCCTGTGGTGGGGGCACTATGGAGCGACATCGGAGCTGCGAGGGAGGTCCTGGGATGGCACCATGCCAGGCCCAGGACACGGAGCAATGGCAGGAGTGTAACCTGCAGCCCTGCCCTGGTGAGTGCCCTGGGCGGCAGGTGACTGACCCCTCCATTGCTGCCGAGCCCAGGCCCTGCCCCAGCCGTGGGGGGTAGGTGTGGGGAGAGGAGGTCGGACTCAGGGCAGCCCCCTCCCTGGGACTGGAGTTGCTGGGTCCCTCCCATCTCCCTATCTGTGTGCACCCCACAGAGTGCCCCCCTGGCCAGGTGCTTAGCGCCTGTGCCACCTCATGCCCACACCTCTGCTGGCATCTGCAGCCTGGTGCCATCTGTGTGCAGGAGCCCTGCCAGCCTGGCTGTGGCTGCCCTGGAGGGCAGGTGGGTATTGGGTGCTGTGTTCTGACTCCCTGTGGGGGAAGCCGGCAGGTGGGGAGGGAAGAGGCGGTGGTCTGAGTGTCACTGAACCTGCCTCGCTGCAGCTGCTGCACAATGGCACGTGCATGCCTCCCGCTGCCTGCCCCTGCACCCAGCATTCTCTGCCCTGGGGCCTCACCCTGACCCTGGAAGAGCAGGCCCAGGAGCTGCCCCCAGGGACTGTGCTCACCCGGAACTGCACCCGCTGGTGAGGGCCTGGCCCTGGGGTGGGGAGCAGGGATGAGGAAGGGTGGGGAGGAGGGCATGGGAGGCATCTGAGTGTGCTTCTGTCTTCCCAGTGTCTGCCATGGTGGAGCCTTCAGCTGTTCCCTTATTGACTGTCAGGGTGAGATGTGGCCGTCCATGCCCTTTGCACCTCCAAAGTCAAGGCCCGGGACTGGCACTGAGGAGGAGAGGAGGGCCCTGCTCACAGCCTAGACAGAGCTTCAAGAAGCCCTCCCCTGTCTGTCCACACTGACCTCTCTCTAACCGGAGACCCAGCACCCCCTGCCCAGGGCTCCCTGGGGTACTCAGTGTGGTCTGCCCCACTTGTGGAGCATTCCCTAGCACACGGTGTACACAGAGCCAGGGCTGCGAGTGACGCCAGGAAGTGGAAGGTTCTTTCCCTGCCAGTGAGGAAACTGAGGTCTGGAGGGGTGAGTGGAAATGGGGCCTGGCCTGGCAGCCCCTGGGCAGTAGCATTTGCCCTGTGCAGTGCAGTGCTGCCCCAGTCTGATCAAGACCAAGGGCCCACCCACCGTGTGCCCAGCTCTGCCACGCTGGGCTCTGTGAATGCAGACGCAGCATGGCCAGCCTCCAGGCAGACCACCCCCTAGAACAGGCAGAGACAGGACAGTCTCCAGGCCTCTGACAAGCAGGCAGCACCCCAGAGGGTGAGACATCAGTGCCGAGAATAGAGGCTGGGTGGACAGGATTGGTCAGGGAGGCTTTTCTGAAGGAGGTGAGACCTGGCCTGGGTCCAGCTAGTGTTTGAGTGGGTGGATAAGAAAGATCAGGAGGTGTGGTTGGAGGCTACTGCGGCTGAGAAGGCAGGACGGGGACATGAGGGTGCTCAGCTTGGGAGGGGCGGAATCGAGGCTGGATCTAGGGCTGACTGGAAAGGTGGGTTGGATGGTCTTCCCTGGCAGAGTGCCCCCCTGGAGAAATGTGGCAGCAGGTGGCCCCGGGGGAGCTGGGGCTCTGCGAGCAGACATGCCAGAAGATGAATGCCACAGAGACCCGGAGTAACTGCAGTTCGGCTCGAGCCTCGGGCTGTGTGTGCCAGCCTGGGCACTTCCGCAGCCAGGCAGGCCCCTGCGTCCCCGAAGACCTCTGCGAGTGCTGGCACCTCGGGCATCCCCACCTGGTGAGACACAGAACCCCCTCTGCTACCACCCACCCATTCCTGACCTCAAGCCTCCCCATCTGTCTGTAACTCCACTGGCTCCTCCCCCTGCTCCAGGCCCTGCAGCAGCCAGCAGGGCTCCCCTCTCCCCTTGGACTGTCTCTGGCCCCAACAATTCATCTCCCTCCTGGGTCTCTTGTTGCCCGACTCCATCCAAGCCCAGTGCCCCAGCTAGGCACTCACAGTCTGGGCTTGGGGATCAGGAATACTATTATAGAAAAGTCTACAAGTTGGAGCTGGGAACGGTGGCTCACGCCTGTAATCCCAGCACTTTGGGAGGCCAGGGTAGGCAGATCATGAGGTCAAGAGATCAAGACCATTCTGGCCAACATGGTAAAACCCCATCTCTACTAAAAATACAAAAATTAGCTGGGAGTTGTATATTCCCAGCTGTAATCCCAGCTACTTGGGAGGCTGAGGCAGGAGAATCACTTGAACTGGGGAGGTGGAGCTTGCAGTGAGCTAAGATTACGCCACTGCACTCCAGCCTGGCAACAGAGCGAGACTCTGTCTCAAAAATAAATAAATAAATAAATAAATAAATAAGTAGAGAGAGAGAGAAAGCTACAAGTTGGCAGAGACCAAGAGGAGGCTCTCCCCTACTCTCCCCAGCCTGGATCTGAATGGCAGGAGGCCTGTGAGAGCTGCCTCTGCCTCAGTGGGAGGCCTGTCTGCACCCAGCGCTGCTCCCCGCTCACCTGTGCTCAGGTACTCCCTGCATCCCTGCTACTCTCCAGGGTGGCTCCCCCCTCACCTGTGCTCAGGTAGCCCCTGCAGCCCTACTACCCTCCTGGTTCCTCAGGCTCCTTCCTGGGACCCTCCTCTGGGGAGGGCGGGCCGGACTCCAGGTGTCAGGACCACCTTGGTGCTCTCTCTCTGCAGGGCGAGGAGATGGTGCTGGAGCCAGGGAGCTGCTGTCCCTCTTGCCGCAGGAAGGCTCCGGGTATGGAGGGAACCTGGGCACATTGGGGGGTGCCTCTCCCTGGTCTAGACCCTTCTCCTCTGCCGCCCCACACCTGGCCTTTTCAGCCTGGCAGGTGCCTGCCTGTTGCCTGCCTCCCCCAGGCCGACCCGCCATGGGGATTTGAGGAGTGAAGACCCCAGCACATATCACAGTGCCTGGCTGCCCCACCCGGCATGTTCCCCTCAGACCCAAGCCCTGCCCCTCTTCCCACAGTCCCCTCAGTCACCTCCTCCTCCTGTGCCCTGTCCCCCCCACAGTCCCCTCGTCACCTCCTCCTCCTGTGCTCTGTCCCCCCTAAGTCCCCTCAGTCACCTCCTCCTCCTCTGCCCTCCCCCAAAGTCCCCTCAGTCACCTCCTCCTTCTGTGCCCTCCCCCACAATCCCCTCTGCCACCTCCTCCTCCTGTGCCTTCCCCCACAGTCCCCTCAGTCCCCTCATCCTCCTGTGCCTCCCCTTACAGTCCCCCAGTCACCTCCTCCCCCACAGTCCCCTCAGTCCCCTCCACCTCCTGTGCCTCCCCAACACAGTCCCCTCAGTCCCCTCTTCCTCCTGTGCCCTCCCCACAGTTCCCTCATTCCCCTCCTCCTCCTGTGCCCTCCCCACAGTCCCCTCCCCTCCTCCTCCTGTGTCCTACCACAGTCCCCTCTGTCACCTTCTCCTCCTATGCCCTCCACACAGTCCCCTCAATCACCTCCACCTTCTGTGCCAACCCCCCCCCCACAGTCCCCTCAGTCACCTCCGCCTCCTGTGCCCTGCCCCCACCTCCTGCCACTCAATGCCCCTCCCCACAGAGGAGCAGTTGCCCTCCTGCCAGCTCCTCACGGAGCTTCGAAACTTCACCAAAGGGACCTGCTACCTGGACAAGGTAGAAGTGAGCTACTGCAGTGGGTACTGCCCGTCCAGCACCCATGTCATGCCAGAGGTGAGCCACGGACCTGCCGTCCAGGCCAGGGGAGTCGCATTGGCCAGTGGCTGCCGAGGGCTGCGCTGAGCCTGGGACCTGGGCACAGCCAGAGGCCACGAGGCATAAGGTGCTTCTCATGGAGATAACAGTGGAGTCAGGGAGGCGGATGGTCGGAGCTTTCCCCAAGGCAGTGGTGTGCACCTGTGGGTTGGCCCAGAGATTTTACTAGGTGCCTGACCCCCTCCCACAAAGGTCTTCTGTGGCCCCACACCATTCCCAGAATGTGCCCGCTGTGCCCCTCAAGGCAATGAGCCAGCAGTCCAGCAAAGAAAGGCATGGAGGAGCTAAGCTAACCTCTGAAATTAGAACTCATCACACGGTGCATGAGAGCATGAGGGCTCTGCCGGAACGCCCTTTCTACAGAGAGGATCACCGCACACGTTTCCCACAAGCTGTCCGAGCCAGGCTGGCTCTGAGTCTTGGGCAGGGCTCCACTCTGCGTTTGCCCTCTGTGGACCCAGAAGCCCTGATCCTTCTTAGGATCATCCGAGGGGCTCTGTGCCCACCCTGAGTCCCCTCAGCCTGAGCCTGATGAGCTGTGACCTGAGCTGCCTCCTGCCAGGGTCCTCTCTCCAGCTCCACTCCCACTACCGCCTGCCCCTGGGCCCACCTCGCAGTGCTCTGCGGCCGTCCCTCCCACCTCAGTCCACCTGGTTTACCTCATCCTGGAAGACAAGGATGCTTTTCTACCTGGTCCCCAAAGACACAGCCCCTTAACCCTCAGCCACTCTACGGCTCCCCCAGGTGCATCCTGGACCTCCTGGAAATACCTTCCCAAATCACTTTTGGAATTTTTTTCACACTTTTAGAATTTTTAAAACATAGAGTGAGAAAAGAGAGAGAGTAATTAAGAGATGCTTTTTTTTTTTTTTTTTCCTGAGGGAAGAAATTGATAGTGGGATAGAAATTGGAGGGATAATTTTTTGCTGAATAACCTCTGGCAGTTTTTGAACCTGGCATTGTACGAATGTACTACCCATTTCAAAGCAAAATTATAAATAGAATTATACATAAAATTAAATGATATGTTCATAGGACTCTGATAGAGGTGCTTTAACCACAGTGCACAGGGATCTGCTTTGGAGAACTCACTTTGCATTTGGGACCAGAACTATGCAGTTAGAACTGACTTATTTGTAGTTTCATATATAAGTCTCTGTCCCACTAGACTCAGCCCCTTGCGGTAGGAGTATGTCTTTCCCCCTGCAGCCAGGAGGCACTGATGGGCACGTTAAAAGGATTCGTTTAACCTGTAGGTTGTTGGACATTCAGACAGTGGGGGTGAAGGAGGTGGGCTTCTTGCAAAAGGGGCTTAGCAGTGGCCCAGCCACCCTGCTCAGTGAAGAGGGTGTGCTCTGGCCCTCCTGCCATCCCACCCCGCCTAAAATGGGAAAGGCCACGAGGGGAGGAAACTCCATTTGGCCCTAGTTCACCCACTCCCTCTCGCCCAGGAGCCATACCTGCAGAGCCAGTGTGACTGCTGCAGCTACCGTCTAGACCCGGAGAGCCCCGTGCGGATCCTGAACCTGCGCTGTCTGGGTGGCCACACAGAGCCCGTGGTGCTGCCAGTCATCCACAGCTGCCAGTGCAGCTCCTGCCAGGGTGGGTCTGGGCAGGGCTCCGGGCAGGGAAGGGATGGGGAAGGAGCCTAGGCAAGGACCCAGTGTTTTGAACTAGACCCAGGAACACACACATAGCTCCTCGTTCCATCATTCTTCGTTGAGTTCTTCTAGTCCATGTTTTTCCTTCTTCCCAGTGTTCTTGTTCATTTCATCTCCTATCATGTGTAAGTGTGGGTGTCTGGAGTAACTGTACCTTGTTCAAACCCCAGCTCATCTGTTTCCTTGCTCAGCCTCCCTGACCTCATCTTTTTTTTAATTTGAGAAGGGGGTCTCACTCTGTCACCCAGGCTGGAGTGCAGTTGCGTGGTCTCGGCTCACTGCAGCCTGGAACTCCTGGGCTCAAGTGATCCTTTCGCCTCAGCCTCCTGAGTAGCTGGGACCACAGGTCACAGGTATGAGCCACCATGCCTGGCTAATTTTTCTTTGTAGAGACAGGGTTTCACCACGTTGCCCAGGCTGATCTTGAATTCCTGGGCTCAAGTGATCCACCTGCCTTGGCCTCCAAAAGTGCTGGGGTTACAGGCAGGAGCCACTGTGGCCAGCCCCCTGACCTCATCTTTTAAGCAGGGCTAACACTGCTATGCAGGCTTGTTGGGTGGACCTGGTGAAGGCATGCATGTGAAGTGGCTGGCAGGTGCCTAGTTCTGTTAAGTACCTGCCATATGATAACCTGAGGTCCCACTGTGTGGCAGGTGAGGGGGAAACAGGTGGGAGGCACCAATGCCGCCTGGGTGGAGCACAGTAGAAGGCCTGGTGTTGGCTCTGGGCTTTCTCCTGGCACCAGCCTGACAAGTCTGCTTCTCTTACTAACCCATCTCCCCCTCATGTGTCCCCTAGGAGGTGACTTCTCAAAGCACTAACAGGCTCCGCTGGTTGAGTCTACAGCCGTCCCTCTTGTGATCATGGGACTCAGCAGCACTGACCATGTCCTCCCACACTCTCCCACCTGCCCCCAACTGGGGGTCCATGACTTGGCATTAGCATGTTCCAAATAAAGTGACACTGGCAACAAGTCACTGTGCAGCGTCTCTATCCTGGGGCTCAGAGGGAAGAGGTAGGGTGGGCCTGAGTCCTGGCCTGGACCCATGTGAGGACTTTGTCTCCTGGAGACCTCTGCACATCTGCTATGGACTCAAGATGGCATTCCCCATGACTGGTGAACCTGGACAAATCATTCCCATATCTGAGCCTCAGTTCCATCTGTAGCAGGACAGGGTTGAATGGAGCCTGAAGACCTCCCGTATTAGACGTCACCAGTGTCCCAGGTCATATTCCTCCACCCAGTGTGATTTCAGCTGTGGAGGACAGTCTGCTACATGTGGGCTGATGTCTGCTTCTCCCTCTCCTTTTTACAACCTCCTTTTTACAACACCACTCTGCCCACCTCCCAGTTGCTTTCCTTGTTTTATTCACCCCAAAGTCCTATCCTACCCTGTGAAGCCAGAGATAGCAGCTAGCTAGAAGCCACACTATTGAGCTAAGTATTGGGGACAAAAATTGAAAGAGGCCCCCTGTGCTGCAAGAGACTAGCTCATCCTGTTGCATGTCCCCATGGTCTCCATTCCTCTTCAGGAGACCAAGCCTCCCCATTTGTCCCTCGACACCACCACCTCTCATGACATCCCTCTTGTAAATCCCAGTCTCTCCTGATCCGCCCCCACACTGCCTCTCCCTCCCAGATACCCACTGGGGTCTCTGAGACTCCACATCTGTCTTCCGTAGACTCTGCTCCATCATCCCCATCTCCAAAGGCTTCTTCCACCATCATGTCATGACTGACACTAGCTTGCCCATCCCTTGAAGCCTTTACCTGGAAGCTGAGACTTCATCCCCCCTCCAGGCCAGGAAAAGAGATACTTGTCTTCTGTGATGTTCATGTTTATTGTTTCTGTTGGGCCAGTTCTCCCTGTTCCTCCTGCAAAGAGCCCTCTTCCTGGGTTGTCTGAGCCACTCTGTAGTGACACCACCCTCCCTGACTCCCAACTGCCACCCTGGTCACTCCCTATCATCCATAGAAGAATTTAACTCATAGCCCAGCATTCCTTTCCACCAATTTTCAGTGTCCGTGTGGATACTCTACTCAAAATTCTGGTCTCACATTCTTTGCCTGCTCACCTACAATGACCTTCTTCCCTCTGTCTTGGGAATCCACTCCCATGACTAGACCATTTTCAAAACCTCGCAGATATTTACTTACTAATCATGACTTCCCATCCCTCCAGCTGACTTGCTCTAGTACTCCACTGCTATAATTTATGACTGCTTTTGTGATTTCAATTTCATTGACCCCACCACTTTCTCACTTTTTCATTAGCCTCCTATCTTCCCTCATGACACAGCTTAGATTAATGGTCTATATAGTGATTCTCAACATCAACTGCACATTAGAAGCACATGACATGAGGAGCTCTTTAAAAATATCAATGCCAGCTGGGCATGGTGGCTCACACCTGTAATCCTAGCACTTTGGGAGGCAGGTGGATCACTTGAGCCCAGAAGTTTGAGGCCAGCCTGGGCAACATAGTGAGATCCCAGCCCTACAAAAAGTTAAAAAAAACAACTAGCCAGGTGTGGTGGCACGCTCCTGTAGTCCTAGCTACTCGGAAGGGTGAGGTGGGAGGATCCCTTAAGCCCGGGAGGTCAAGACTGCAGTGAGCCAAGATCACGCAGCTGCACTCCAGTCTGGGTGACAGAGTGAGACCCTGTCTCTTAAAAAAAAAAAAAAAAATTAAACAAATTAAAAAAATAAGTGCCCATACTCCATCGAAGGCCTATTAAATCAGGATGTTTGAAAGGTCCATGGGCGACTCCAATGTGCAGCTGGAATTGGGAATCACTTTCCTACCATTATGATTACGCCAGTGCAAGTACTGTTCACTCCCTTGCTTTTCTGTGCCTCCTTCATACCCACCTGGCATGGCCGGGCGCGGTGGCTCATGCCTGTTATCCCAACACTTTGGGAGGCTGAGGTGGGCGGATCATGAGGTCAGGAGATCGAGACCATCTTGGCTAACACGGTGAAACCCCATCTCTACTAAAAATACAAAAAACTAGCCGGGCGTGGTGGCGGGCACCTGTAGTCCCAGCTACTCGGGAGGCTGAGGCAGGAGAATGGCGTGAACCCGGGAGGCGGAGCTTGCAGTGAGCCGAGATCGCGCCACTGCACTCCAGCCTGGGCAACAAAGCAAGACTCCGTCTCAAAAAAAAAAAAAATAAAAAAAAATACCCACCTGGCAATACTCCAAGCCAGGATGAAGTCAAATATCTGCCCAGCTTTCTGTTTCTAAACAGAATTTCACAGCTAGGCTTTTTTTAACCTTAAATTTGTGATCATAAACTTCAAATTGGCCTCTAATTCAAGGTTTGAGGTAAGCTCTATTTCCCATTCTCCAAGATGACTTGGTATACCTTCTATTCCCCCACTTCATTTTCATGAGATGATCTTGTCTCAAAAAGACATCATTGGATGGAAATTCCGTCAGTAAATCTACAAACAAATGTACATCTACTCCATCTTCTTCTTCCCTCCTGGCATAATCAAGTGTTCCTACACGGGCCAGACACAGTGGTTCACGCCTGTAATCCCAGCACTTTGGGAGGCCAGTGCAGGTGAATCACTTGAGGTCAGGAGTTCAAGACCAGCCTGGCCAACATGGTGAAATCCTATCTCTACTGAAAATACAGAAATTAGCAGGGTGTGGTGGTGCATGCCTGTAGTCCCAGCTACTCAGGAGGCTGACGCAGGGGAATTGTTTGAACCTGGGAGGCGGAGGTTGCAGTGAGCCAAGATTGTGCCACTGCACTCCAACCTGGGCGACAGAGCGAGACTCTGTCTCAAAAAAAAAAAAAAGAAAAAAAAAAAAAAAAAAAGAAGTGTTCCTATCCCTAGGAAGAGTCCTTGATACTCTGTTCCTAGACCCTCCTGCTTTGTCAAGGACTTGGGTCCTTGCACTATCCCCCTTTGAATCATCAGTTTCCTTCCTATCAACACAGAAACAAGATTTTGTGTCTCATATCTTAGTCCCACTGCTTTGATTCCCCATTTCCCCCTAGATACTGCTCCATTTTTCTTGGGAAAATGGAAAACCTTTTATGGAAAAACGTGTCAAAAGAATGATTTACCCTAGCTGTCCTCCAGTTTTTTAACCCCCAAAAGAGAATCTGTTATAAAGACATGGATAACTCATGGGTAAAAATATAGCTCTTCAAGGTAGTGATATAGCCGAGGTGGGGAGTGGCAGGCCACTTGGAATCCATAGAGTCCTCACTGTCTGCCTTCTCCTCCACATTTGTTGTGTCTCATTCTTCTTTTTCAGTAATGCAGACTCCCCTACACTCCTCGAACAGAGTTTAGGTCTATTGTACCTTGGCCAGGAGAGCAGAGTTGGATAATGGAAAATGCTTACTTGAAGTCTGTGTAACATGGCGAAACTCTGTCTCTACTAAAAATACAAAAAACTTAGTTGGCCATTGTCTTAATCTGTGTGTGCTGCTATAACAAAATCTCTGAAACTAGGTAATTTATAAATTATGGATACTTATTTCTTATGGTTCTGGAGGCTGGGAAATCCAAGATCAAAGCACCAGTAGTGTAGTGTCTGTGTCTGGTGAGAGCCTGGTCTCTGCTTCCAGGAGGGCACCTTGTTGCTGTGTCCTTACATGGCAAAAGGCAGAGGGGCACAAGGGCAAAGGGCCTAGCTAGTTCCCCCAGCATGCATGTGGTCACTAACACCTTCATGAAGGCACATCCCTGCCCTGGCCCCCTAAAAGTCTTTTTTTTTTTTTTTTTTTTTTTGAGACATGGTCTTGCTCTGTCACCCAGGCTGGAGTGCAGAAGCGCCATCCTGGCTCACTGCAGCCTCGGCCATCCAGGCTCAAGTGATACTTCCACCTCACAAGATTATTTTATTTTATTTTTATAGAGATGGGATCTCTCACTATGTTGCACAGGCTGGTCTCAAACTACTGGGCTCAAGTGATCCTCCTGTCTCAGCCTCCCAAAGAGTTGGGATTAGAGGTGTAAGCCACCACACTCAGACAAAACTTCTTACAAGGACACTAATCCCACCATAAGGGCCTTACCCTCACGACTTCATATAAACTTCCCAAACGCCCTATCTCCTGGGAGAGGAACACCAGTCAGTCCATTGCACCTCCCTTATCTGGCAGACCCCCACCTCTTGCTTTAATTCTGCTCAGGCATCACTTCCTCAGGAAATCCTTAACTAAGCACCTCATATCCCCCACCGCTTCACTCTAAGGTGACAAGGCGGGCTTTAATTCATGTTTTGTGCTTACCTCTTTCATGGCACTTGTCTCTGTTTTGTAATTATCTGTTTCCGGTCTGATTCCCTAATAGGTCGTGAGTCCCTTGAAGGCAAGGCCTTTGTCTCATTCAACTGTGTTCTCCCAAACCCTAGAACACGGCCTGACCCGTGGTAGGCAACCAATGATACTTTTTGAGTGAATAGAACAAAAAGTATTGCCCTCCTTAATAAAAGAAAACCTAGAACCTTCAAGGTTGACATTGGCCTTCGCGTAGCCCAATCACAGCGCTTTGCCCTTGCTGCAAGGACTAAAGGACGCCACGCGGCCGTTGCCTAGTAACTATCGCCGGAGGGAGGCGGGGAGGGCCGCAAGCGCGCCGCCGGCGTCCAATCAGGGCGTGCATTCCGGGAGCCAATAGCAGCTTCGAGAGCCGCTCACCTAGAGCCGACTACACTTCCCGTCATGCCCCGCCGCCCGGGGCTGGGCAGTGGCCGTAAAGCTGTTCGCTCGGTACGATGCGAGTCCCAGCTCAGCGCCTATCCTGGGTCCACGGGCGCTACCGCCCCCCGACGTGAGAGAGCGAAGTTCTCGGGCCGCGCTCCCTCCCTGCCTGGGTGCCCTCCCTCTCCGGGAGCCTGGGTCCCCGGGGCGGTCGCGGCGGCTGCATCCTCAGGCCAGGCCGCGGGGGGAGGGGGCGGCACGGGCCTCCGAAAGCGGGGCCATGGAGCCCAGAGAGTCGGGGAAGGTAGGACTGGAAGGCCCGGGGGCCGCCCGCTCCCTCCCGAGGATCCCTGAGCCGGGCTCGGGCGAGGCGGGGCGGCTCGGGCGGAGGCCCCGCAGATGAGCCAGGCTTGCAGGGAAGGACTCGCCGACCCGTCCTCTGTTCCCGCACTTCGGCGGCTGACCCCGGGAGGGTGGCGGAGAGGAGCGGACGCGCCCGTTCGGTGTTCGCGCATCCTCCCGGAGCTGGCGAGTGGCCGCTGGGTCTATGCTGGGTTGGGTGACCCCCGAGTGTAGCGATGCGAAGGTGCTTCCTGTTTCGCCCACCACCTTCGGCATTTTGAAGAGGCCGGGCTAAGGCTTGGAGTCTGGATCGGACGCCAGTGGGAGCCGCAGGGTGGGACGCTTGAGGGCTTGGCCCTGCCTAGATCCTGCTTCCCAAGAAAGGGCTGAAAGGAGAGGGCATCTGGCATGCTTTTTGCCACTTCTGTTTCTAGGTTATGTACTTCATGGAATATCTGGGCATTGCTTAGAAACCTGTGTCATAAATTGGCATTGGGCAAGAGGCTTTGAGTTGGAAGAAAAGGTGGAAAGAAAGTGCTTGGGGGTGGAGTTCAGGGATTTGACGGGATTGCCAGGGCTTCCAGGCCGTGTCAGCAAAGACTAGTGTGGTTGTGGGCACATTAACTTGGAGACAGTGGCAGCCTCTTGGGACTAACATCTTTCTGGATGTTGTTTGCTGCCAGTTCTCGAGGATTGTTTCTTATTTGGCACAGAGGAGAATTCTCTCAACAAACGTTTTCCACTGTTTATTGAGTCCCTTAAAAAAATTGTCCATTTAATAAACATTTGTGATCTGTGATTTGAATTGAACGAGATGCTGGAAGTACGAGGATAAATAGGAAATGATCACCTTTCTCAAGGAGCTCCCCTGCAGTTTTCACTTCAATAACTTGGACACGCCTGGAAGGGTTGTCCCACACCAAAAGAGAGAAAAGGATAATGAGGTTCTTTTGATGCTGTAGTTTTTCCTGGGAAGACTAGGAAGGACTCTGAATTTCAAAAGAGGTGATTTCTCGCATGAGCATCTCTTCCATCCTCCCTTCCCTCCACAAGCTGCAGTGATGCATTTTCCAGACACGGCACCTACAGAGTACAGGGTCCAAGACAATAAAGCTCAACAAAACCCAAGAAAAGCTGGAGCTTATGGGCCTTACCCTTTAGAAATATCCCCGGATTGATTTAGATTGAACCTGAATTTGAATAAAGAGGGGCAAAATGTAGGGGGAAGAAGGATTATAAAATATTAGGATTGATATTGGAATCAGTGATTTGAGGTTGATTTCCAAGCTATTCTGTTTAGTGGTAGGCTTTCTTAGCCTTTAATGGGAGAAGAGAGAAATACGGTCATGCGCTGTAGAGCAAGGTTTCCATCAACACGGCTGTCACGTACATTCCCTGTGACTACAGTGGGGCTGAGAAATTCCTATCACCTGGTGACATCTTCATGATCCCGACCCTGTGTAGGCTTAGGCTAATGTGTGTGTTTGTGTCTTAGTTTTTAACAAAACTTAAAAAGTAAAAAAAAAAAAAAAAATTTTAAAATAGAAAACCTCATGGAATATAAAGAAAAATACCTTTTGTTGACGGAATGGTTTGCTAGAAAATAAATAAAAATACAAAGATATTTAAAGAGAAATATTGTACAGATGTACAATGTGTGTTAAGCTAAGTGTTATTACAAGAGTCGAAAGTTTAAAAAATTAAGTTTATAAAACAATTAAAATAAGCTAGGGTTCATTTATTGAAGAAAGAAAAATTTTTAATAAATTTGGTGTAGCCTTAGTGTGCAGTGTTTATAAAGTCTACAGAAGTGTTCAGTCATATCCTAGGCCTTCACATTCACTCACTCACTCACCCACCCACCCACCCAGAGCAACTTCCAGTTCTGCAAGCTCCATTCATGGTAAGTGCCCAATACAGATGTACCCTTTTTTTTTTGTCTTTTCTACCGTATTTTTACCTTTTCTATGTATAGATACGCAAATACGTACTAGGTGTTACAGTTGCCTACAGTTTTCAGTACAGTAACATACTGTGCAGGATTGTAGCCTAAGGGCAAAAGGGTATACCATATAGCCTAGATGTGTAGTAGGCTGTACCATGTAGGTTTGTGTAAGTACACTCTGTGATGTTCCACAATGACAGAATTGCCTAAGGACACATTTCCCAGAACTTATCCCCGTTGTTAAGCAATGCATGATTGTACAAACATTTTGGAAGGTAGAGGAGAAACCTGATTCCTTTTCTGGTCCAACCACTAAGTGAAACCTCAGAGACTGGAAATTTCACCCTTGATTCTAATCTTTATTTTAAGGTATCTCAGAAAGATGCTCGCCCTTCCCAAATACAGTTGTTTTCTAATATGGGAAATGAGAACTTCATACAAGAGTGAAATAAAGTAATTACAAAACCAACTGGCAGTGTAAGATGTATTGCAAATGAATGACAAGGAATAGCGGTGCTGTTCTACAGCTCCACTCTGAACAGCATTTTTATGGCTCGGAACTGGGAGACTACCTTGTGAGATAGTGATTTGGTCTATTACTAGACTCTTGGGTGCTGTTTTGTGGTCTTTATTAACTAAAAGCCATCTGAGGCCATTGGATTGATATCCCACATTGAGTGTAGGACATCTTGCCTGTCACTGGCAGAATAATGGATACGGGTCAGACTTTTCCCCACCATGCTCTATCCCATGATCCTGTTTTATTTTCTTCCCAACCCTTATCACTCAACAAAATTCTCATGTTTATTTATTTATTTACATATTTGTTGACTGTTACATCCCCGGCTAGAACAGTGGAGCAGCTCCTGGCATTTAGTAGGGTCTCATTCAATAGGAATGCTTATAAAATAGCATCACTACAGGAGCCCTTTTGCTGCAAGGTGTGGGTGCTCTGAAGAACACTGCAGCCCGCCCCCTCATGTGCCTCCTGGGAGACTGTGCTGTTGATGCCCCCAAAGAGAAGTCTATATGTGTACTTGTTTCTGTATGTATTTGTTGCCTCAATGTTTCTGTTTCCTGGCCCTCTCTTATCTTTCCTGTACAAGTGACTGATACTCCTTTCTCATTTTTTTCTCAACATGGTTCTATTATTGCACCTGCATCTTAGTTGTCTGTCACCTCCTGATAGATTTTAATCTCATATCTTTGAATTACCATGCACCAAGCACATAGGAACACTTAAGTAATAAATGTGTGTTGAATGAAAAAAATGAATTAAGTGCCTATAAAATACTTTCCATATAACATGGTTGTGGGGAGAAGGGTGGTGTTGATGAAGGAAGTTTTAAAATCAACCAAGCAGCATAGATTTCTTTAACACTGGACTCTAGGGGAGATACAAAGCCTTCCTTGCTCAGGAGAAGGATGAATGCTTGGGCCAGGTGGTGAGGAAATCCTTCCTGAAAGAGAACGTGAATCGCAACTTTATGGGTGGGTGGATTCTAAGTCAGTGGGAGGAAGTGGGCAGTCAGGATCTAAAGATTGGGAGTGTAGAGAGAGGAAAGGTGCGAGATAAGCTGGGTGATTGCAGTGATATGAGTCTGGCTGGAGGAGACGTTCTGAGTTAGGCAATGCACAGAGCTGAAGTTAGAAAGTGGGTTAGATTCAGACTGAGGGGGCTTTGGTGCTAGACTGAGAATTCAGACAGCTTTACCCTGTAGAGAGTGGGAACCGCTAAAATAAAACATCGGGAGATATTCTTTGTATTACACATAGATGAGGAACTCCTCTTGTTCATGCAGATTTGTGTTTTCTTTACATTGCAGTCACCTAGAATCAGAAGGCTCTTGCTATAATATTGTTTAAGAGAGGTACCAGGTGTTAGTGTTATCACTCTTGCTGGGAAGACGCTATTGTCCAAATGGACAGTCCTAGCTATGCTCCTTCTCAGGTGGAGCTAACGTGATGGTTCCTTGGTCCTTATTATGCTCACCTGTGCATGCCCGGGAAGGATGGGCATGAAGAGGGACCCCGGCTGTCCTGAGTCACAAGTATTTTAACCTGCCCCAATCTGGACAGGCTGCCCTTCAGTCCTGGGATACAGCAGTCATCCTGAATCTGCCTTCAGCCTAATCTTGGGGATATCTTCAATGCTTCCCCACATTGTCTGTCCCTAGGCTGTATCTCATGGAGATTCCTTTCCTGTGTGACCACTTTCTTTTAGTGGAGCCTGTCTTCCAGTCGGTTTTTGGAAATATTTCATTTTGCTTTGGAAGACACTCTACAGCAAATAGTTATTTAAATGTACACATTTGGCAGTACAATTCCATTTTTGTTTTTAAAACCGTTCATACATATTCATAGACTAAAGACTGGGAGGTTATATATAAAATGTTAACAGGTTCTCAGGAAAGAAGGGTAATGAAAAGTAATTCTTTTTCAATAAAGGGAATGTGTGTGATCTTAATACATTTTTTTCTGCTTATTTCTATTGTCCAAATTTTTTGCAGTCACCATAAGAAAAATCTATTATGATAGTGACCAGTAAGAATGATCTATGTCATTTTCCTCAAGAAATGTCTACTGTCGAGGTTAAAATCGATATTTCACCTATTTTTAAATGGCATGCTGCTATTCCCAATGTTATTTTTCTTTGGACTGAGAAATTTGTTTTTTGTTGATAATTTGATTGATTTACTTCTTTTTAAAATTTCTTTAGGTAATGTTTTCATGGCACAAAACTTAAAATGATAAAACATTTCTACTTTTTCTGTTGATTTCTTTTATAACATTTTGTTGTGTGGCTGCAGTACCTTACCTCTTTGATGACTGGATGATAGGTTTTTTTTTTTTTTTAAGTTTTTTTCTCCATGCCTCCCTTACATTTTCTTAGCAATCCCCCCGCCACCCCAACACCTCCCATCTGTTTTGGTCTCTACAGTCCCTGTTAGATCCTTTCCCCAAGTGTCTGGTAGTCCAGTCTGCTGACATTTAGCAGTGGAAGACCAAAACTCTAATAACTCTGTGCTTGTGAGAGGGAGGACGGGCTTATCAGCTGGAGCCTCATGTAAAGAACCTGGGGAGGCATTTGTTGGGGCACAGCCCTCCCCTAGTTCTCATTCCATTGGGCTGCCTGCCTGCCCTCCTGTGCTAGAGGTTTCCCGTGCTGGAAGATACCAAGCTTTTGAGGATGCAGAGTGTACCTTGGGTGGTTCTCCGCTTTGCCTGCTGCCAGGCGAGGATTTGATTTTCTTGGATCTGCTGAGTGACTGCTTTTTCATCTGCTTCTCGGTTTCCAAGAGCATATTGCGGTCGTCTCCTTGTTGTGCCCCCTGTTATAGTGGGGGTTTTGTTTGGGGGATGGGCTTTTAAATTAACAGGGAATAAACCAAATTAAATGGGCTTGTTTAATCTGCCGTCTTAATCTGGAACTCCTCCAAGCACTTTCTGAACTCCCTGCCCCACAGAGCCCCTTTACAAGCCACACGGGATGTAGATCTCAGCCCCAAAGCATTGCCTGTTTTCATCATTCACAGACATAGTTCTAAATGACTTTCAGCTATTTCTAGAAATCGGACACATCTTCCTAAGTGAAGGTTTACCATGTTTAAGGTTCCATGAAAGAATGTGCCCTAAGTTGTTGCCCAGCCCCTGGCTGAGAAGGAACGGGCCTGTGGGAGGCGGGTGAAGAGCACGCAGGGAGGGGACGGAGAAGCTCCTAAGCCCGCTCCTTCATGGGTCAGTTTCGTTTCAGCGCATGGCACTTCCCGGAAGAAACGAGTCTCGTTCTCACTATGATCTGTACCCAGGTGGGGAGATATGGGGTGTGGGCCTTGCATGTAAATTGACAACACCCCTTCCCATGCAGGGTACCCTCAGGTGGTCAGGAACACTTTTGGAAGATAAATCTAAGGAAGAGGGTGGTACTTAGCAGCTGTCATTTTCCTTTCAGGCTCCTGTGACGTTTGATGACATCACTGTGTACTTACTCCAGGAGGAATGGGTGCTGCTGAGCCAGCAACAGAAGGAGCTCTGTGGTTCCGACAAGCTGGTGGCACCACTGGGTATGGGTGCCCATCCACATCCCTGCCACCATCAATCTAGATCAGCATTCCCAACCTCATCTGCGTCAGGAACACTGGAGAGAGTTTTCTGGAATCCAAGCATTTGTCTAGGCATCTTTACACTACCTATCTGCTCGATCCCGTATCTACTTTAATTGCATGCAAATTCACACATCACCGTTTCTCTTCTCCCCATAAAATGGTCAAGAGAAGTGGGGCAATCTGGCAGGCCTGGGCTAGACTCCTGGGTCTGTCTCCTGGTGCCTCAGAATGCCCCAAGGGGCCAGGAGGGAAACTCGGAAGCTAGGCCTGTGGATCTGTGGAGCCCATAGGGCGCTGGAGGTAGGAAGCAGTGGTGGCAAGAGCATCACATTTGCAATGTGGAAATCTGATCTCAATCCCAGCTCTCCACTGGATACTTGAGTGCCTTTGGCCTTTTTAAGCCTGAATTTCTATCTTAGGGTTATTGTAGAGATTTAGTGAGATAAAACAGTTTAAGAGTTTGCACAAGTGTATTTTTCATCTCGTCTATTTTTTGAATGCTCTTTCCTTTGATTCTTTGGGTAGACTTTCTGTGCCAAGGACAGAGTTGGTTGGTTGTATTTCAACATGTGTGTACAGATATGCACTGTTGACTGATTGCAAGTTGATGACTGTCTACCATGCTTTTCTTATTTCGTCTTGGCTGCTGTGTAAGGCATAGTAGAAGCCACAATCTCAGCATTTTGTGGGTGGAAGGACTGCAGCTGGGTTGAGTCTTCCTGTGCCAGCTAAAAGAGTTTGAAAACCACTGATTCTTCCAAACCAGAAGTTGCAAAGTAGCAGCTCATGGGCCAGATACGGCTCACTGCTTGGAGTTTTGATTTGCTTTGTTTTTTGACTTTTGTTTCTTTTGTTTGGCTTCTTTAAATTGCCAATATATAGTTATTAGGAGTTTTCACATAAGAATATGGATTTCTGGCATCTCTTGACAAACAGGACGGTGTGGCAGGGCTGAGCCTGCATCCCGAGTGGCAGCCCTTCTGCAGCTGAGTAGCTACTGTTCCCTTACGTCTTGCAGGTTGCCACAGCCCCTGAACTTGGCCTGGTTTCCTCTGTTATATTACCAGGCTGGCCCCTCTCAGCATTTGGGTTTCTGACCCATAGTTTTTATACCTGTGTAGCCTCCTTTTGCCCTCATTCCTTTCTCCTAGTCTCCTATTCTGTTAAGGGCCTCACAGATACGAGTTTCTAAACCACTGAACCACTGTGCTGAACCACCAAGACTCCTACTTTCCCGCTTGGCCCCTTATTTCACCATGCCGAGAGATGTCGCAGACAGATGCTTCCTTCGTGTTGTGACCCAGAGCCAGTCTTCACAGTGCTTTTCTCTCTCTCTCTCTTTTTTTTTTTTTTTACTCAGGACCAACTGTTGCCAACCCTGAGCTGTTTTGTAAGTTCGGACCAGGGCCAGAGCCATGGCTTGGCAGCGTCCAGGGCCAGAGGAGCCACCTGGAGCATCACCAAGGTGAGTGTGGACCTGCACTCAGGGGCAGGTGCTTGGCTGGAGAGGGAGCAGGGGCAGCCCCAGGACTCCAGGCTCATCCTCTGCCCTCCCTGTTCTCCACCAGCTGACGCTGCTGTTCTCCTCCCAGGTGTCATCTGATTAATATCTAAATATACACACTGCCCCTAATGTCCTTCTCCAACCTCTCATCTCCCATTGTCTTATTTCTACCCAGGAGAATATGTTTATTTATAATTATTATAAGTTCCATGAAGGCATGACTTTGTCTTATTTACTACCATTTCCTAGTGCTTAGAACAATACTTGGCACCCAGCTGTTGCACAATAGATAATCGCTGAATGAATGAATGAACAGCTGTCTGTTAAGTCCTAGGGATTTATCTTTTCTTCCCTCTTTCGATAAGACCCTCCTGTTCAAGGGTTGGCTTAGCCAGGCCAGATGACATCTTGTCATTATGTAAAATAACCGAGTTAACCCAACTCCTACTGTGGGAGAAGAGGGAGGTGGGGAGCAAGATCCTATGTGAATCAGATCACAGAAGTTTGTTTTCCCTTGTGATTTCTCTCAGACCACAAGGAGCTCTAGACACCTTTGTGACTCTGGAAAGTATCATAGAGACAGATTTGTTTTGTTTCATTTCTCCTTGCTTGGCTCTTATTTTGAGCCTTCTGACTCTTTATTAACAGCTTCATGCCCTTACAGTTTTGTAGACCAGTCTGTTGGCCTGGCACAAAAAATGTTGAGTCCTCAGCCACTGGGCATTGGAACTGATGTTGGTACATAAGAAATGGTTCCACAGGAGTTAGAGTCGTTTGAGTTGCATTTCATCTCCGTGAATAAAGAAACTTCTAGTTCAGCTTGAAGAAAAAAGATGTGAGGTCATGAGAGTCCTCATCTGTTTGAAGGTTTGTGTTATAAGAGAGGAATTAGACTTGAGTTTCTCTTGAGGACTGGGTCAGCATCCAGTATTTTGAGGTAAAAGTATCCGAAGATAGATTATAGCTTAAGGAAAACTACCTGGGGACGAAAACTGCCTGCCCAGGAGATAGGCAGCTGTCTTCCCCTGGAGTTGCGGTGTGTGGCTTTAGTGATCTTTTTTAAATCCTATGTTCTATTATGTTAGTGTTCTTATCCATAAATAAATTTTGACTCCTGAAGATTGTACGTTTCATAGATCAGATTGCAAAGATCTCCTTTTGGCTGGTTGTATCTGTCCTTTAAATTCAAAAAACAAAAAGGACGGGGAGGGTTCCGTAAAGCCCATCCCTTTGGCTTTCTTCTGGATTAGGTGAGGGAAGGGCCTGCAGACTTGGCCAGGACTAGAAGAAAATTCAGGTGTGTGTGTTTGCTTTCCGCTTTTCATATTTGAGGTTCTTCAGAGCTACTGTGAGTTGCAGTGGCTCTAACTACAGGATTTTAAAGCAAATGCCTTCCGTCCCTGTTCTCTAAAGGAAAAAAACAGATGGGCTACATGGAAGACATGGGCGTGCAAGGCCCCACCAGGGAGAGTGGACAGTCCCTGCCGCCTAAGAAGAAAGCCCGCCTTTCCCACCTCAGTACGTGCAGTGGACACATCGAGGGAGACTGGGCAGGAAGAAACAGGAAACTCCTGAAGCCCCGGTCCATCCAGAAGTCATGGTTTGTGCAGTTTCCGTGGCTGATCATGAATGAGGAGCAGACGGCTCTGTTCTGCTCTGCTTGCCGAGAATACCCCTCCATCAGGGACAAACGGTCAAGACTAATAGAAGGTTATACAGGACCATTCAAGGTGGAGACTCTCAAATACCACGCCAAGAGCAAGGCCCACATGTTCTGTGTCGATGCCTTGGCAGCAAGGGACCCCATCTGGGCAGCCCGGTTCCGGAGCATCAGAGACCCATCTGGAGATGTCCTGGCCAGCCCGGAGCCACTCTTCACGGCAGATTACCCCATATTCTACCCCCGAGGGCCTCTGGGAGGCTTTGATAGCATGGCTGAGCTCCTGCCAAGCTCAAGAGCTGAACTAGAGGACCCTGGGGGGAATGGAGCAATTCCTGCTATGTATCTGGACTGCATTTCAGATTTGAGGCAAAAAGAAGTCACTGATGGCATCCACAGCTCCTCAGACATTGATATTTTATGTAATGATGCAGTAGAATCCTGCATTCAGGTAATATGTTTATAATGATGGCTGTATCTTACAGAGAAGGATTCTATACTGAAAATAATGTATATCCAGGCTGATGATGGAAAAAAGAATACTAGCAATAACCCACTGCTGACATCATAATGTTAGCATATACTAACATGCTTATCATGGACTAGGCATTGTTTTAGATGCGTCACATGTATTATCTCATTTAATTTGGACAACAGCCCTATTATTATCTCCTTTTTGCAAATAACAAAACGTAATTAGTGAGACAGAACATTTCTACTTCCGGTATAAAGGAAACAATAATCTTTATTCAGAATCCAAAATAAACACCGATCTCAAGAAATAATCTACAACCACAGAACAATCACAGAGCCCTTAAATAGTTGATATTTAAATTTGTTTTGTTTAAGAGACAGGGTGTCGCTCTGTCACCCAGGCTGGACTGTGGTGTGATCATAGCTCACTGCAGCCTTTACTTCCAAGGCTCAAGCAATGCTTCCCACTCAGCCTCCCAAGTAGCTGGGACCACAGGTGTGTGTCTGCACACCTGGATAATTTTTTATTTTTTGTAGAGATGGGAATCTCGCTATACTGCCCAGGCTGGTCTTGAACTCCTGGGCTCAACCAGTCCTCCCCCCTCAGCCTCCCCAAATGCTAGGATTACAGATATGATCTACCACACCTGTCTAGTATTTTTTACAGTTTAACTTTAACTTTGGAGTCATGTTGCACTTTTAAACATTGCAGTTTTTCACACATGTTGTTTGACGTAATGTTTCTGATGTTGCTGTGAGGCCAGTAGAGCAAGTGCTATTAAACTCATCTTGTTGGAAGAAAACAGACTTTGGAGCAAGTGACATGTCCGGGGTTCTAGAACTCTTATAGTCAGTGCCAGAATCTGCCCAGAGTCCTGAGCTGCCAGTCCATGCTTTCCTTCCACTCCCCACAGCACTGCTGGGCACTAAGTACTCTAGCGCCCACCTTAGGTTTCCTTTGTAGTTAGCAAATGCTTTGGAAAGTTGTCCTGTAAGGAAACTGTGTTCATTGGAAGCTTCCCCATTTCTCACCTATTGCATAGAAGTAGAATTTTACAACAAATCATTTTTAACTCCCCTCCAGGAGTCTGGCGAGAATAACTCGGAGATTCCTCCTAGAGCTGGCATCATAAGGAATCCAGTTCAACTGCGTAAACTCTCATTTTTCCAAAATCCAGAAAAACAGCATAGCTCATTTCTTTTCCTATTCCTGACCTTTTTTAGTGTTAGAAGCTAATAAACAGATCTAACCTTTTATCATCTGAATTCCTTGAGCAGTGAGGCATGTGTAAACCAGTTACTGGTCGTAAGCATCTTTAACTATTTTGACCACCTCTTCGTTCCCATCCCATTGGGAAATCTTAGCAGGTGCTCTTAGAGGCACATGGTCACCTTTTAGTTGTAGGTGACCAGGAGGCGGCTCTCAGGACTCTGAGGACAGCATGCAGTGAGAGGCTCTGCCCAGCTGCCTCTTCTTTCCATACGCTTTCATTTCCGCCCAGGAGATCCTAGGGTCTAACCGAGTCTCACTTGGTTTTAACTTACTAATTATGGCCTCCTGAATTTGATTCTTTGACTTTCAATGGATAAATTCATTCCTCTGAGTGCATCTGGGCCTCTTGGTGAGCTTCCCAGGAGAAATAGGGCTTCCAAAGGCCCCAGAAGTGTTGCGCGGGCATCTGGCTTGGCAGGCGGTGCTGAGTGGCCGCTGCTGTTTGTTCCAGGACCCTTCTGCAGAGGGGTTGTCGGAGGAGGTTCCTGTGGTGTTTGAGGAGCTGCCGGTGGTGTTCGAGGATGTGGCAGTGTATTTCACCCGGGAGGAGTGGGGCATGCTAGACAAGCGGCAGAAGGAGTTGTACAGAGACGTGATGCGGATGAACTACGAGCTGCTGGCATCCTTAGGTAAAGACGCACCGAGCCTCTTATTCGCCACCCTCATTTGACTTGGGAAGCCCACAAGGGGAGCTGAGGCTTGTGGTTATCTTCGCATTCCTGCCCCCTCCCCGTGCGTAGGCAGAGACCATTCCTGGCTTTTGCACCTCAGAACTCCCCTGCTTGGTGTAACCGTGCTTTATCACCTTCTCATCCACCCATCTGTCCGTCCATTCATCCCCCACCAGACATTTTGGAGTACCTACTATGTGCCAGAGGAACACAGCTGATCCGTGGTCTCTGCTTTCAAGGGCCTAGCACATTTGTGGGAGAGAGAGACATTTTAATAAGAAACTATAAAATAATACAGTCTCCCATAAAAGAGCTTCCAGAAGAGTACCGGGGGCTACTGAAGAAGAGGGATCTGATTTCCTGGGCATTGGTGGGAGGGATCAGGAAGCCTTTATAGAGTAGGAAATGTTTTAATTGAGTTCAAAACCAGGTGGACCAGGAGGAAGGGCATTGAACCATGATGGAGGGGACGACCTGGCAGAGCCACCCCTATCTGTGTAGCCCAGGGCTGAGGCTCCTGCATCCTGGCCAGGTGCCGGCAAGGGCTGGCAGCCTTCAGCATGGGAGTCATGGGGTTTGGACCTTGGCAGATTAGGAAGACGGCAGTGCTTATTACTCCTCGGGATGGTGCTCTCCTCTCCTGCATCTGCTGTTTTATCCTCTTTGCCTCTTTCTGGCAGTTAGCAAGGTTAACTTCCATCAAGATGGAAAGACAACTTTTTTTGTTGGAGACAGTCTCCCTGTGTTGCCCAAGCTGGAGTGCAGTGGCGCGATCTTGGTTCACTGCAACCTCTGCCTCCCAGGTTTAAGAAATTCTCTTGCCTCAGCCTCCTGAGTAGCTGGGACTACAAGTGTGTGCCACCATGCCTGGCTAATTTTTGTATTTTTAGTAGAGACGGGGTTTCACCATGTTGGCCAGGCTGGTCTCAAACTCCAGACCTCAGGCGATCCACCCGCCTTGGCCTCCCAAAGTGCTAGGATTACAGGTATGAGCCAGCACACCTGGCCAACTCTTCATCTTCTACATCTTTTATGTATTTCTTTACTAACATACATGGTAACAGAAACCTTATGGAACAGGCTATTGTACATAAGTAAGGAGTTCCAGCAGCAACCTGTGTTGTGACTTCTGCAGAACAGGAAGTAAGAAGTCTGTGACTTGATTGATGTCATAGTCCCTTGTGTATACTGCACTTTTGGGTGCAGCTAAGATCTGGATTAATTTCTAAACATCCTTGACTTATATACATCTTTTTGTCATTGTTCATAATTTTTAAATGGCTCCTCAAACATTCAGAAGTGACTTAAATTATTTATTTTGTGGTGACAGAGGTTTTGTCATCATGCCCTAGGTTAGGAGTATCTCTTCAAAGAGCATCACTGCCTCTGCTGTGCTGAAGAGCAGTGAGAGTGAGGGCGAAATTCACACCTGTTTTAAAAATGCACACCCTCTACAAAAAGTTGGGTTTTCCTTTAGAGTAATTGGCACTAGCGACTCAGTTTCGCTGTGAAGCCCCCCAGCGATTGTGAAAGTACCCAGCAATGGTGTTGCCGGCCCAGGGCAGCTTCTTCGGCAGTGCAGGGAGGGCTGGCCAGGATTGTTTAGCCTGTGCCTGTTCCCTCACATTTTGTGTCTTGATAGAGCATGATCTAAACATTTTATCATTTTCTTTTTCATTTACATAAATTAGGCAGTAGGGAAATCTTAGCTAACTAAGGTCTTTAAGTTTTATTTGGATGAACAAAAAATGTAATCAGAGGGAAGGGAACTCATTTTCCTTGAGGGTCAGAGGCAGGAATCAGAAAGGCTTTCTAGGGGCTGGGCCTGGCCTCTCCAGTTGTCCATGAAATTGAGACAGGTGTGGGAGTCTAGAAACGGAGTTGCATGTGTGTGATTCCTTTCAGTTACTTTAACTGGATTTCTGGTTATCCTTTATCCCCCAATTTAAACAGTTCTTCATGTTTGAGATATAAAAGCATCTTAAGGAGCCTGGAGACTATGGGCAGGGCCTGGCATAAGCTATTTGTATATTTAAAAGTGATATATAGTAGTATTAAATTGGGATATAAGGTAGTGTTAAAACATAGTGGAGATTCTGTAATTGTTATTATTATTTTTACTTTGGCTCTTTTTTTAATTTCCCACACTTTAGCCTCCATAACAAATGCTTTAAGAGTTGAAAACCAAATATTCTTTTGCATTATCTTTTAAATATTTTTTGTAAATAGAACACAAAACTTCTTCTTGGGGTAAACTCAACTTTGTTTTGTGTATGTGTGTGTGTGTGTGTGAGAGAGAGAGAGAGAGAGAGAGAGAGACAGGCTCTCACTCTGTCACCCAGACTGGAGTGCAGTGGTGCCATCATAGTTCACTGTAACCTTGAACTCCTGGGCTCAAGCAATCCTCCTGCCTTAGCCTCCCAAGTAGCTGGGACTACAGGCGCATGCCACAACACCTAGCTAATTTTTAATTTTTTTTGTAGAGTTGGGGTCTCACTTTGCTGCCCAGGCTGGTCTCAAACTCCTGGACTCAAGCAATCCTGCCGACTAAGCCTCCCAATGTGTTGGATTACAGTGTGAGCCACTGTACCTGGCTTGCCATATCTAATGAAGTCTGTTGCTTCTTCCCAAAAAGCAGCCAGAAATCTCAATTACGTCCCACTGTTAAGAAACTAGTATTTGTCATTAACAGAAATAGGCCAACATAGGGACTATGTGGGTAGCCCTTGCTTTTATTTGTAAAGGTGTCATCATATGCTGAGTGGCCAGTCACTCACTGCAGGCAGGCAGTTTCTTGTCCACAGGAGAAGTCGGTAACTACAGCCAGGCCTTGCTGAACTGGGGGAAGGCATTGTGTCACTCAGGGAAACCAACACTGAGTGGGAGGACCCTAAAGAAGATGAGCAAGGGAGTTCAAGTCCCCCAGCAGGTGGTGTCTGGGAAACCAGCTTCTCCACGGCAGGGCATGTGATGATGGCCTCCAAGTGGGGGCAGCCAGGAGCTAGAGAGAGAAGAACCAAGGTGAGGGGCTAGAGTGGCAGCATCTATTTACTGATTTGTTTGTTTGAAATAGGGTCTCTCTATATTGCCCAGTCAGGACTGAAACTCCTGGGCCCGGGTGATCCTCCTGCCTCAGCCTCCTGAGTATCTGCAGAATGGATTCATGGGATAGGGCCTGCTGGCCTTTGGTGAAGTTGGCCTGGAAGGATGAGGAGTCCTTTGTAGGCCAAACCATTGTTATGGACTGTTAGGGAATGTGGGTGTTTGTGGGTGTGTGCATGTACTCGCGACAGTTATGTGCCCTCGTTCTTTTTCTATTACTAAGTCATAGAAAAGGCTGAAAATTCCCCTCTGTTTCATTTGTTTGGAAGGGAACAAAAAGAGAGGTTTTGATAAGATGTAGGCTGCAGCTTCAGAGAGGTACCGTCAGGGTACGGTATTCCTGGGGCCAGGGTGGTGGTGCCAGCGGCAGTCAAAGGTGGACAGTCCTCAAAGGGAATATAAACGGAGGCAAACAGATTTGGGAACATTTGGTCCCTGTTTGTTTTGAATTTTTCTTGTTAAATATTTCTGCCGGGCGTGGTGGCTCACACCTGTAATCTCAGCACTTTGGGAGGCTGAGGCAGGTGGATCACCTGAGGTCAGGAGTTCAAGACCAGCCTGGCCAACATGGCAAGACCCTGTCTCTACTAAAAATACAAAAATTAGCCGGGCGTAGTAGTGCACGCCCGTAGTTCTAGCTACTCGGGAGGCTGAGGCAGGAGAATCGCTTGAACCCGGGAGGTGGAGGTTGCAATGAGCCAAGATCGTGCCACTGCACTCCAGCCTGGGCAACAGAGCCAGACTCCATCTCAAAAAAAAAAAAAAACAAAACGACAGTCCCCTGTCCCACCTTTCTCTTTTACGAAGTCCTCTTCCCCAGAATCTTGTAGCTGTTTCTTCCAGTAATTTGCCGCATTCTTTCTAAATAACGTATGTGGACATCATCTTAGAGGGGATGGACTCCAGCAGGACGCGCTCATAAAACAGTTGCATCCTCCCGCTCACCACTGAGCATGTCAGCTCTGGGGGCCTTTTCTTTCTCACCCTCTGGGTTCAATCTAGGCAGAGCCCAGAACTTTTTCTTGTCACACTCAAATAACATAAAATCTTCCTGGTCTAATTTCAATGAGTGCAATGCCTGGTACAAAACTCTTCAAAAGTGTCCTGATCAAAAAAAGACTGAGTAAGGCCAGCAAACTACCTCAATTAAAGGAGACTGAAGAGGGGTGACAACTTGAGTGCATGATGCTAGGACAGATGCTGGGCTACAGAGACATTTTGGGGACAAGTGAAGAAATTTAGTGTGAACTGTAGATTAATAATAGTATGATATCAGTGTTGAGTTTCCTGGTTTTGATCATTATAACTCTGGTTGTATAAGACACCTTTGCTTTCTGCTGCCCCATTTCAAATGACTGCAGACTCATGTATTATCTCATAGCTCTGCAGGTCGGGAGTCCAGGTGGGCCTGACCAGGTTCTCTGCTTAGGGTCTTAGCCCAAACCAAGGGGCGGACAGGCAGGCTCCTGTCTGGAGGCTCTGAGCTCACTTATGCTGTTGCCGGAATCTAGCTCCTTGCGATTCTTCTGCTGCCTGTCAGCGGGGAGCACTTTTAGCCCAGAGGCTGCTCTCGGGTGCTTCCCTGTGGCCCCCTCCGTGCTCAGGCCGGCAGCAGTGTGTGGAATCATCATGTGCCTTGAAGCTCAGACTTCCCGGTCTGCTGCCAGCTGAGAACAGCACCAGCTTTTAAAGAGCTGTGTAACTAGGTCGGCTCCACCGGCTAATCTCCCTTTGCTGTGCAAGGTAACGTGATGACAGTGTGACCTCTCATCCTGTTCAGAGTGCCCTCACCTCAAGGGGAAGGGGTTAAGCCAGGGTGAGGGCCCTGGAGCCCATGTTCGAATCCCACCTACCACCTGTTAAAGGGTCCTTTTTTGTTGGGCAATACACATGAAGTACTTAGGAATAAGGGGGGCATGCAAACAATTTACTCTCAAATAGTTCACAAAAATGTTGTAGCTATATGTATAGACCGAGCAGGGGAGCGTGCCTTTGAGCTCACAAGCATGCCAGAATACATGGGGCAAAATGTCAATGATTGGAGTTCCTTGTGTTGTTCAATCTTTTCTGTAAATTTGAAATTATATCAGAAATTTACCAAAAGGAAAATTTAGGAAACAAAAGCCCCGTCTCTGTGTAGTGGCAGAAAATCTGGACTTCACTTAACACTCGATTCTTGCGTTTCCCGCCTCAACCTGCTGCAGGTGTAGAATCCGGACCCATGCCATAGGAAGACAGGGGCTCCTCTTCTCCCACCCCCTGCTGGTTTCAGAATTTCTGACTCATCCTCAGTGGGGATGGCATTGGTGGGTGGGTGGGAGAGGTATGAGAAAGGTTTCACTTGACGTGTAATCTGACACCAGCTACTTAGAGCTGTAGTCTTTTAAAGCTGGTTCTCTTGTTTGGGCGTTTGTGGGTTCTGCAATACCCCTGACTGGGCACTGAGACCCTCTCGCTTGCAGTTACCTGGACATGGGTGAATGTCTGCCCTGGCAGCCTGTCCATATAGGCACCTTCACAGGGGAGCATCACACCAGCAGCCGGCCGTCACGGGCAGGCCCCACAGACAACGCCAGGCCTCTTCTCATTCCCCACGTGGCCCACATCTGAACCATGGAAGCACTTCCAGACCTTGCGCTGTCACAGATCTGGGCGTGTAGGCCATTCTCCACATGGCCACCTCCAAGGCACCCCGTGGCTACTTTAGTCTTACCCAGGCCTGGACTGGTGGCCCCTCACAGCTCCCAGAGATACAGTTCAGGTTAAGGGAAAGGGCACACCCACCGCTCCCCATAGTCAGAGAGAGAGGCTCACAATACCTTTGACAATGCTTTCCAGAAACATCCCTGGTGCCCAGCTTCCTGGCTCCTTCAGGCTCAGCTCTGTGACTCCTCTCGATGGGTGCAGGCTGGAGCCACAGCCCCCGGCCCTCAGCCATTCTCTTTCCAGGTCATGTGTCCGTGTCTGACTTTGGAATGCAGAAGAGCTGGCTCCTACTTTTGGAGGCTTTCAGCCAGAGCAGGCGTCCAGAATCACACTTTAATACCCTGTGGCTTATGTTTATTGTATTCCTGATTTATTGAGTTTAGATATTCTGTTGATTCCTACTGTGGAAGATGAAGATACGGCCCTGTTATATCACCTGGGCCCCCACTTCTCTTCCCTCCATCCTCTCAGAACAGGTACATCATACTTTTTTGGTTAAATTAGTATCAATTATTTGCCCAATATGATTATGTATGATTTACTGCTGAACAAGGTGGTGCATTGTGATGGTGTTTCCTTCATTGTAGGACTCTTCCCCCTCGAATTGGAAAATTTTTTCTTCTTTTTCATTTTTCTCTTTCTTTACCCTCATCAGTTCTTCCCAGACTCTCCAGTGGAATTATAAAACTCCTCCGAAGAGTCTTTTCCACGTGATGGGACATCCTCTGATCTCTCCATTTCATTCTTTCTCTGGAGACTTCGCTCCCAGGGTCTTCTCCTCCCCTGCTCTGTCTAACCTAGGCAGCCTTTAGGCCTGCGGCACACCTGTGCTCTGAGATGTGCCTTCGTCTCTCCCCAGTTTCCCGAGTCTGTCTCTTCTTTTGTGGTCTTCCAGTGGCTTCCTAAGGAAGGGTGCAGGGGAGGCCTTCTTTCTGTGGTGCATCCTGTCTAAAAACATCCTATTCTTCCCTCACGATTCAGTGATAACTTGTTTGGGCCTAGGATTCTAGGCTGGAAATATTCTTCCTCAGCATTCTGAAAGCATTGCCCTTTTAGGTTTTACGGGTGCTGTTGAGAGGTCTAGTGCCTTCTTATTTCAGAATCTTTGAACACGACTTAATTGTTCTACTCCAAAAGCTTTTGAAATTGATTTCAGTTTTCTCAGATTTTTAATGATATGTCTTGATGTTTTATATAAAGTGTGTTTTTAATCTTTTGTTTTGGGTATCTGGTGTTTCTCTTCCTTGTGGAAACTGGTCTTTTCCTGTTTGGGAAATTTTTCTTGTAGGATTTCTTCCTATTTTCTCTTTTCTTTCTTCCAGAAACTCCTTTCTATTAGTTTGATATCGGACTTCCTGGATTGAGTCTCTGGTTTTCTGTGTGTTTCTTTTTCTCCTATTTTCTGCTTTTATCTTTTCTATACTACTTTCTTGGACATTTCCTCCAGTTTATTTTCTGACGATACTATTTGTTTTTTATTCTATTGGGTTTTTTTTTTTAGTTTCTAAGCACTCTTATTGCCTCTTTCATGAATGGCTATCATGACTTTTCTTTCTTGGGAATATTAATTCTCATTATTTTGAAGTTTTGTTTTGCTTCCTGCTGTATTTCAAGTTCTTTTAAATCTTTTCCTACTTGTTTTGGTTTCTCTCTTTCATGTTAGAGGCTTTTCTTAAATAATTATTTCCAGGTTCATTCCTATGCAAGAGTAAGCCTTTACAAATGGGCTGGAAGCCCTGTGCATGGCTGTAGGCCTGTGCGTGGCTGGGAAGCATCAAGAGTAGGCTTCACTTTTCACTGTAGGGTGACCAGCTGTAAACCCAGATGTCTTACTGAAGAACCCACAAAAGTCAGTGTCCATAGATCTTTTGAGGGGAGAGGGAAGGGCAATTCCATTTTTCCGAAGAAAACGCTTCCTGTCTCTTGTTTGGAGGGTGTGATAAGCCCAGCCAGCATTCTTGGAGTCGAGCACCGCACCCCTCAGTCCATAGACATGACTCAGTCTCCCTGCTTTCAGTATGCACCACCCCTTCACCTTTCTGTGTACATGGTATCTGGGATCTGGAGCCTTTCTGGGTAAGTTTTTCTGTAGACCGAACCTCTGTTCTTCTCTGGGGTGTGGTGGTGGTGGTTCCTGGTTTCCTGGCATAGGTAAGAGGATCTGGGATTGATCAGATCTCTGTCAGACTTGAGCCAGTCCGCTGCTCCCGCCCATTCCCCACCCACCACCTTCTCCCATATCTGGTGCCTGCAGTTTCTGAATCTTTCTGGGATTCTCTGGTACCAGCCAACTTGCTTCTCCTTGTTAACCCATCTGTAGGCATTTGGTGTTCAGCTCTGTTCGTTTCTCTCTCTTTTGTCTCCTTTCCTTCCAAAAAATGGATTTGCATTCCTAATCCAATTTCTCTTGGTCTTACACCTCATTTTGTTATTATTATTCCTTTGACCTCATTTTAGAGATATTTTAAGAAGAATATATGTTCAATCTAACACACTTTAGTAATTTACTTATTTATATTTTTATTAGTAAATACGTAGATATTCACACACACATATATGTATCATTATATATATAAATATATTCAAATGATCCAAAGATGAATGGTGGGAACCAGCCTCCCTTTTCCCTTGTCCTTCAGTTCCTCTCCAGGAGCACCCACACGCCCAGCTGCTCGTGTGGCCCTCCACAGAAAGTTTATGCACACATTCACACAGACATGCACAGAAGCATGATGTAGATAGTGATGGATTTTATTTTCACTAGAGGAAATGGTTTATTTGCATACCCCTGAACAATATTCCTATTTTAAGTAAAGGGCAGTGCTTAATCCAAAGACCCAAATCTCCTTTAGTCAGATTTCAGGCTCCATTGCAGATGGTAGGCATTTCGGGAGGCCTCCAAGTGCCCCTTTCAAAAACCCATGTAGTTGGTCACCTTCACAGAGGCCGGGCAGAGGGGCACATGTGTGGGCCAGCTGTGGGGACAGAGGGACATATGCGTGGGCCAGCTGTGGGGGCAGAGGGGCACATGCGTGGGCCAGCTGTGGGGGCAGAGGGGCACATGCGTGGGCCAGCTGTGGGGGCAGAGGGGCACATGCGTGGGCCAGCTGTGGGTGGGACCTTCCACTTCTCACGTGGCTGCTGCTTCCCCTCCTGCTTAGTCCCTATGGTTCTTCCTGTTTCCACCCTTCCCCCTCTGGTGTGTATGGCTGGCCCGTGGCTCCCAGGGCTGGCCCATGGATCTGTGGAAGTCCCATCCTAGCTGAGGGGTGCCCCTCCCCTTACTGCCTGTTTGGCACTCTGGGTTTGCGCTCCGCCTGCCCTTGGCCGACTAGACTTTA
Source organism: Theropithecus gelada (assembly GCF_003255815.1). Taxonomy (NCBI): domain Eukaryota; kingdom Metazoa; phylum Chordata; class Mammalia; order Primates; family Cercopithecidae; genus Theropithecus; species Theropithecus gelada. The sequence goes on from NC_037670.1 coordinate 174,283,756, forward strand.
TAAGGACAGAACCCAGAGACACCTCTGTGTATTTCAGGGGCCGGGTCTAGCTTGAGAGGGCTACTCGACTTGGCCACAGCAGTGACATCAGCATGATTCTTCATCCTTGCCACAGGACCTGCTGCTGCCAAGCCAGACTTGATCTCCAAACTGGAGCGGAGGGCTGCACCCTGGATCAAGGACCCAAATGGGCCAAAGTGGGGGAAAGGTCGTCCTCCAGGTGAGTCTAAACCTACAGCCTTCTGAAGGACATGTGCCAGGGCCCAGGCGGCTATGATGAGTCAAACAGCATGAGCTCAGCCGTGTCCATCCAATGGGGGCCGATTGGGCACCAAGCCTGGCAGGAGGCCCTGGGTAGACAAGATGAATAGCAACTAACCCTGCCCACAGAGTGTAGAGTAGTCTGGGAAAGTGGGAAAAAACAGGTCCTTTTGTAAGCAGAAGTGCTGATGGAGGCTGTGGCAGAGCTGGTGGGAGTAGGTATGTGGGGACATTGATCTCGAGGAGCCAGGGAACCCATCTGTGAGCCTCTCATCCCTTCTCCCTCCTTCTCCAGTGCTCAGTGACAGCACCATTGGTTTGTGAGAATTTGTTGTCTTGTGTATCTCAATCAGTAACTTCTTGGCTTGTAGCTGCTACACTTACTTCTGTACCTAATTCTTTCTGAGGCTCGTAAAAGACTTGGCAGGTGTTTAACCTATTCCATTGTGGAGCCTCACACAAGAGTGAAAGCCACCTGCTTATCCAACAGTCTCTGTGGCCAAGGGGGTTAACTGAACTTATTGGTATCTGGTGTCACATGATCCCAGGGTAGCTGTGTGGATAGGGTGGTTGGGGCGCTGGTGAAAGAACTCACAAGGATTAGCAACAACTCTGGGAGAGCCAGATTAACTTTCATAGGTAAGAATGGGGGAGGGTTTAAGTGGACGCCACTAATGATCTCTAGAAACAAGGATTGCATTCATCTTTTCTGCCTTACTTAAGGGATACTTATTAAATTTGGGGGTGTCTTAGCTGATAGAAGACTGCAGAGTTCTGGGTAGCAGAACCAAGCATGATTTAATTTTCTCCAAAGGGAACAAGAAGATGGTGGCAGTGAGAGAGGCAGACACACAGGCCTTGGCTGCAGACTCTGCGTTGCTTCCAGCCTCTCCTGTGGAGGCCCGTGCCTCCTGCTGCAGTCCCAGCATTTGTGAAGGAGAAGGAGATGGACCTAGGAGAATCAAGAGGACATATAGGCCCCGTTCCATTCAGAGGTCATGGTTTGGGCAGTTCCCATGGTTAGTCATTGACCCCAAAGAGACCAAACTCTTCTGCTCAGCCTGCAAAGAAAGACCTAATCTCCACGACAAATCATCTCGGTTAGTCAGAGGTTATACGGGGCCTTTTAAAGTGGAGACTTTAAAATACCATGAAGTCAGCAAAGCCCACAGGCTCTGTGTGAACACGGTTGAAATCAAGGAAGACACCCCTCACACTGCCCTCATTCCAGAGATCTCCAGCGACCTCATGGCCAACATGGAGCACTTTTTCAATGCCGCCTACTCCATCGCATACCACTCAAGGCCCCTGAATGACTTTGAGAAGATCCTGCAGCTCCTCCAAAGCACCGGGACCATGATATTAGGCAAGTACCGCAATCGCACAGCATGCACTCAGTTCATCAAGTACATCTCGGAGACCCTGAAGAGGGAGATCCTGGAGGACGTGCGGAACTCGCCCTGCGTGAGCGTGCTGCTGGACAGCTCCACTGACGCCTCCGAGCAGGCCTGCGTGGGGATTTACATCCGCTACTTTAAGCAGATGGAGGTGAAAGAGTCCTACATCACTCTGGCCCCTCTCTGCAGTGAGACAGCGGATGGCTACTTCGAGACCATCGTTTCTGCCCTGGATGAGCTGGACATCCCCTTCCGGAAGCCTGGCTGGATGGTGGGGCTGGGAACGGATGGCTCAGCCATGTTGAGCTGCAGAGGAGGCCTTGTGGAAAAGTTCCAGGAGGTCATCCCGCAGCTGCTGCCTGTCCACTGTGTAGCCCACCGGCTGCACCTGGCTGTGGTGGATGCCTGCGGGAGCATCGATCTGGTGAAGAAGTGTGACCGGCACATCCGCACTGTCTTCAAGTTTTATCAGTCGTCAAACAAGAGGCTGAACGAGCTGCAGGAAGGTGCAGCGTCTCTGGAGCAGGAGATCATCCGCCTGAAGGATCTGAACGCAGTCCGCTGGGTGGCCAGCAGGAGGCGCACGCTGCACGCGCTGCTCGGAAGCTGGCCCGCCCTGGCCAGGCATCTCCAGAGCGTGGCGGAGGCTGGGGGCCAGATTGGGCACCGGGCCAAGGGGATGCTGAAGCTCATGCGCGGCTTCCACTTTGTCAAGTTCTGCCACTTCCTGTTGGACTTCCTGAGCATTTACAGGCCTCTGTCCGAGGTGTGCCAGAAGGAGATCGTGCTGATTACAGAGGTGAACGCCACGCTGGGCCGGGCCTATGTGGCACTGGAGAGCCTCCGTCACCAGGCGGGGCCCAAAGAGGAAGAATTCAACGCCAGCTTCAAGGATGGGCGGCTCCACGGCATCTGCTTGGACGGACTGGAGGTAGCGGAGCAGCGGTTCCAGGCAGACAGGGAGAAGACGGTCCTGACCGGGATCGAGTACCTCCAGCAGAGGTTCGACGCAGACCGACCCCCACAGCTAAAGAACATGGAGGTGTTTGACACCATGGCCTGGCCAAGCGGGATGGAACTGGCCAGTTTTGGGAATGATGACATTCTCACCCTGGCCAGGTATTTCGAGTGCTCCCTCCCAAAAGGATACAGTGAGGAAGCTCTGCTGGAGGAGTGGCTGGGCCTGAAAGCCATCGCCCAGCACCTTCCGTTCTCCATGCTCTGCAAAAACGCCCTGGCCCAGCACTGCCGCTTCCCCCTGCTGAGCAAGCTCATGGCCGTGGTGGTCTGTGTGCCCATCTCCACCTCCTGCTGTGAGCGGGGGTTCAAGGCCATGAACCGGATCAGGACCGATGAGAGGACCAAGCTCTCCAATGAGGTGCTCAACATGCTCATGATGACGGCTGTGAACGGCGTGGCCGTCACGGAGTACGACCCTCAGCCCGCCATCCAGCACTGGTTCCTGACCTCCTCAGGCCGGCGTTTCAGCCATGTCTATGCCTGTGCCCAGGTACCAGCCCGCTCCCCTGCAAGTAAGTACACGTGGCAGAGCTCCCCCAAGGCAGGGGAATCTTGCCCTCCAGCCCCGTGCTGAGCCAGAGGCCAAGAAGACAGGACTGCAGGTGCCTGTGGAGCTTCTGTCATGCGCCCACCCATTTGCTAGGCCAGTGGGTACTTGATGCGTGACGTCCACCCTCCAGGACCTTGTGCTCCTGCCAGGGAGATGACACACATGTGCTCTAGGCAGCAGAGCTTAGTGCAGAGAGCATGCATTTATAGAGCCTGTCTGCCCTGGTGACAGTGCTGTGCTGGCTCTGCCCCCGACTGGTTGTGTGGCCTTGGGCAAGTTTATCCCCTTGTGCCTTCTCATTTGCCAAATGAGTGGTGCATGTAAAGCACTCAGGACAATGCTTGGCAGGTGGTGCAAACGGCGCTAGTTAAAGGTCAGGACCACTGCTGGGAGTAAGGAGAGGGCTGACCAGCCCCAGGCAGCGCCATCACATTCTAAGTGGGGCTGATTGACTCTGGACTGGGCAGGAATTTTCAAGAGGGAAGAGGTCCGCGTGGCTGTGGAGGAGGTGAGATGTGGAGGAGATGGTGGGGCTTTCAGGCAGGAATCTCACAGGGCAGGGGAGAACAGAAACAGCCTCTCTGGACCGGAGGGCTAGGGTCAGGGACTTGCTTGAGGGGAAGCTGTATTAGAAGGGAGAGAAAGTTACTGAAAGCCACAGATAAGAAATGTTCTGTCTTCAGGTAGTCACTGAAAACCAAAGAAAATATGCCGGTTGTTGGGGTTCTGCAGACCACTCGCGGTCACCTGACAAGGATGGAGCAGTGTTCTCTCTCCTGGCGTCTCTAGCTGGTCTCCTTCCAGCTGTTGCTGCTCCCAGTTTTCACCTCTGAGTCTGTGGTCATCAGAAATGGGACTGGGTCTCATGGTTGACAGAGGCTCTGTAGGAAGCAGGGTGGCCCTGAAGCCGCAGTAGGGCAGGTGAGGAGAAGAAAAGAGACCCCTCACTGATAAGGAAAAGGGAGAACCGAGAGAGGGCTGGGTGGGCCCCCCACCCAGGCATTTGTTGAGTGAGTTGCTCTGTGTCCAGCCCTGTGGGTGCTAAGGAGAAAAAAATGATTGTCAGGTGTGCCCTGGAGCAAGTTACTCTTTCCACAGGGAAAATGAGACCAGCACAGATGGGTCCAAACACTACCAAACTACGCACTGATGCCTCCTTCCAGGCAGGGCTCTCAGCCTCGGCATTGTTGACACTGGTGCTGGGTAATCTTGGTTGGGGGGTCCTCCTGTTCACTGTGGGAACTGGAGCAGCATCCCTGGCCTCTACCTATTAGATACCGACTGGATACCGGTAGCACACCCCCATTTGTGACAACAAAAATCATCTCCAGACATTAGCAAATGGTCCCTGGGGAACAAAATCACCCCCAGTTGAGATCCCCTGTCTTAGGATAAAATAATGAACAGAGCAGGAACAGATGCGGGCTGCAAAGAGCAGTCCCGGTCCTGTCTCCCGTCTGTCCCGCCAAGCTTTCCTCACCAAACAGCCCCTGGGCGAAGTCGGATGTGGAAGGCAGTCACTGTCGGTCAGTCTAATTGCCTTCTCCTTCCTCCCCACAGGCGCCAGGCCCAGGAAGGAGGAGATGGGAGCCCTCTATGTGGAGTCTGGGAGCCAGAAGCCACCCATCGTGCCCTCCAGGGCAGCAGTGGAGGTTCTGAAGGACTGTATCATGGAGCCTCCTGAGAGACTCCTGTACCCCCACACCAGCCAAGAGGCCCCTGGGATGTCCTGAGGGACAGGGAGTCTTTGGGACTGCCTTGGAGACGCCTCTGGGATCACTGGGACAGGCTCTGCAGATTCTAGGCTGCCCTAGGATCTTCTGCTGGTGGCGATGGTCTCTAAGCACCAGGAAGTGGGCCGTGGCATCCCGGAGCAGCAGGGGTATTAGGAGGTGCATGACCTGTTTCCTGAGGCCCATTCAGCACAGCCATGCCTCACAGCACACGAATGTGCCAGAAGGTTCTATATCTCAAGTTCATTTTTAAGGTGCTCCAGAAAATAACCCCATCATGAAAGGTTTCAGCCCCTGAGTTCTGGTGGCAAGAGGACTGTCCTGGTGGGGGAGACTGTTGGACATCCCTGGGGAATGTTCCAGGGAGGCTGCCCACAGCCTAGTGAGAATGGGAAAGGCCACTTTGTTAGAGGGGAGGCTGACTCTGCTCTAGGGACAGCTGGCCTGGCTGCAGGAGCCCCCAGAGGCATTGTTCTGGGACTTCCTACCCTGGCTCCCGCAGCAGAAACAGTGAGGTCTCGATCTCGTGCGGATCTGTACCTCTTCCCAGGGCTTCCTTCAGGGCGAAACAATCACAAGCCCTTTGCACAGAGCACCCAAGAAAGTTCTCTTCCTGCAGCTCCAGATGGTAGAGCTGGGGCTCTTCTGGCAGGGGGTCTGGTGCTTCCCGCAGAGCCGAGCCGCGTTTGACCTGTGGCACGCCCGGCCCGGTTTCCTCAGGAGAGGATGGGACCAAGTTGGAGTTGGGAGGCTTGGGATGCAGCCCCAGCTCTGCTGCAGGCAGTGGTCTGATTAATCCCTTCCTCTTTTCTGTGCCTCAGTTTCCCTCTCCATGAAGTGGCAGCAGAGAATCCAAGTGCCTGCCGACTCCCCACCTGCCCTAGGATTAGTGAATGAGAGCCTCGGGCTCCCTGAAAGACCTCTGACTGCAGTGTGGACTTATCTGCCTTCCGCCCCATCCTCGTCCTTAGTGGGACAGGTAGGAATTTGTCTCCAAAGTCCTTGTTGTAGGAGTTGCTCTCTGAATGCACCATCTGCATGACAGGCTAGTCCACTCTTCTCTGAGTTGCCCTGGGGACTCTGCACCAGGATCGCCAGGGCCCACTGAGACATCCCGGAATGGGGACTCAGTGACAAGGGCTTTGAACAAGCTCCTCCAGGGTCTGTGGGCCTGCTCCCGCTTCAGAACCACAGAAGCACCGCCCTAGAGGCACAGAGGGGCTTCCGGCACTGCTAGGTTCACACCCTCCTTGCCCATCTTCCACCTAAAGCGAAGCACTTTTCCTTCCAGGGGCAGCTCCATCTTGGCAGGCTCAGGAGGCCGCTTATCAGGAGGGGGATGATTTTGTCTAGGTTCTGCCTTCCTTAACCATGGGCAGGAAATAAGGAAAGTCAGCACGCAGGGCTTCTCTGCCCTGCCTGACACTTGTTTTAAACAGGCAGGAAGTGGGTGCCATCCATCCCAGCTTGCTTGCTGCCTGGCTCAGGCGGGTCCTGTGCTGTGCCGCAGGCCCCTGTGGGTGGGCCCTTTCTCCATAATCTGCTGCTTCCCATTCCCAGGGTAGGTGCTGGCATCTGAGCACCTGAGTCCCTTCGTATTCCCAGGGTAGAAGCTGCTGTCTGAGTACCCTTCCCATTCCCAGGGTAGGTGCTGGCGTCCAAGCCCCTCCCCAGTACTGCAGGTGCCCTAGTACCCCATATGCCCTTTCATCCCCCACCCCAGCACTTAGCCTCAGCACTGTTGCTTTCCTGCCGTTTTCAGTTCTAGTCAGGAATTCCTTTCTTGCTTTCTGCCTTTGACCCGTGGAAACGTCTCCCAGCCCTGTGGGTCTGGCGGTCAGAGGCACCCCTCAGGCCTGTGGTGCGGGAGCTCTGGGAGGTGTTACTATCCACGTGGCTAAGACACGCACAGGCCTCCCTCTTTCCATCACCGTCTCCATGGGCGTTCAGGAACTTGCCCAGGTCAGGCACTGTGGATGTGAACTGGTGGAAGGGGAGGGAGAAAGGCTTTTTTAGGTGGGGCTGTAGCCTCTGCCCTACCCACAGGGATTCCACATCAAGGTGCTGTTCCAGCACACACGCTTCCCGAGGCCTTTTCATCCTTGAAGAATCCCTCAGAGCCAGGGGGCCATCCTGTGAGCAGCCGTGAGTGGGTCTCTGTGGGAGCAGTTCTGGAGCTGAGGTGGAAGCCAGGGGAAGCCCCTCGCCCTCTCCACGTCAGCATCAGCGTGCTCCGAGGACACCGTCCAGTGCCTGCCTTAGGTGGTGGGAAAAGCGGTCCCCTTGCAGCGGGGCCACTGAGAACACTACCCGATTTCTCAAGGGGCGCAGGCCTGCTCCGTTCCCCTTTGTCAGCCAATGACCAAGAAGGAAGAAGATGACTGCCGTCTCATTCCTGAAGTTCCTCATTCAGGACTCCTGGGGAAACACAGTGAGCGTCCTTATCCGAGGCCCCGGCCCAGGCCGGCCCCTTTGCTTTGTTTGGAGAGGCTGGCTGAGTTTCGGCCCCTAGTGCCCGGAGACCCCCTTGTTGGAGAGGCTTCCTGTTCATGCCTCACAAGAAGAAAAACCACAGGGCTCTGGGAGTGGAAGGAGCACGCACTCCCGCTTTGGCTGGAGTCCCAGTGCTTGTCGCCACCTTCCTCCTTGCCTGTAGTCTTGACAGCATCCGTATGTACGTGTCCTGGCATTTCCCCTCCCTCTCCCTGATGACTGATGCCCACCGGGTCTGACATTCCAAGTAACCAGTATGTAACTGGTAGTTTGATCCCAGTAGCCATAGCGACTCCAGGTGGGAGAGAGGGAGCCAGCCCCCTGTCCTGGAAGATACCTTAGAGTATGTGACCACGCTCCAGAACCTTGCTTCTCTCTCCTGCAGAGGGTGGGTTTCTGGGGTGCTAAGTACCTACCAGAACAGCGTGGAGGGGCAGGTACACGAACTGGCCTAGGGATGTTCTCTCCTGCATTTTCAAAGATGAAAGGAGGCTTTAAAAACCATGTTTGATTCCTAACCTTTTGCTACCTGAATAAAGCAGAGTCTATTTCAACACATCTCTGTCTTGTGTGTCCCTAAGCAAGGACCAGGAGCTCAGAGAAGCGGACGGAACGAGCTCTGCCCTCGCTCAAGAGGGGACAGGGCCAGGAACAGAGGTGGGCAGGGGAAGTGCCTGTGTGTTCACCTGGTTTTTGTCTTTCAGTTTCTTTCCTCTCTAGTCCTTCATAGTGAGCTCAATCATTTTTGCCAGATAGAAGGTAGAGATGAGAGTTGGCTGTTTGGTGAGTTATAATTAAGGGCTTGGCTGCCTTTTCTGGAGTACTGTATAGTTTACAAAGTGCTTTCACATACATGATCTAATTTGGTTTACTGAAATTAAAAAGTTAGACTTTGAAGGAAAAAACATCGATTTCCACCAGTAGTAAAAGCTGCTGCATCAGACCTGTCACTCAGCAGCGCTCCTTGAGGCCTAACTCCTGAGATCCCTCTGGCGAGCCCTTGGGGCTCCACATCCTCTGCGCGGCATGCTCCCACGGGACTGCAGCAAAGGTTTCAGAGACTCGGGATACAGCCAGATCTCTTCGGTGAGGAGACTCAATCTTACTCGAGTGTATGTGATTTTTTTTAAAAAAGACATTGAAACAACTATCGAAGCAGAGGCACAGGCAGCAAGGCTTTGGGTTTGTGACTGGAAATCCGTGCGGCCTCCATGCGGTGAAGACCTGACCCCATGGTGGGGGTGAACAGGGTCTCCTTGACCCCTTCCCAGGGTTCCTTTGGGAAGATGGATTTCACTAGGGGAAGCGCAGTGCCAGTAGCCTCCACGCTCAGGCTGGGCAGGGTAGGCCCCCAGGGAGGTAGCTCCCAGCGCAGCCTCTTCCATCACTCCAGCCGGAGCTAGAAGGAGAGAAGCGAGCTGAGGCTCTGGAAGGTGCTGCACTCCTGCCTTTCTTTTTCCCAAGGGTCCTCTTGACATCCGGAGTGCAGTCAGCAGGCTTTTCCAAGTGGGCTGGCTGCCTCAGATGCCTCAGCCCCTGTTGCTGGGGACGCTTCGGTGGGGCCTCCTCACTGTGGGCCTTCTCTTGAGTCAGTGTGATCCTCATGTCCCTTTCCCATGCCAGCGACACTCGTGGGCTTTATGTGGCTGGCCTCTGCTCCCAGGGCTCTGGAGATGCTGCCTCTGACTGCAGCTCCTGCCACACTGGCACCTGCGTGGCCACTGCTCCTCTCTGCGCCTGGGAATAGCTGCCCAGAGACTTCCTGTTTTGAACCTTTTGCCTTGCTCAGGCAGCCAGCAAGTGCCCTGACACTCACAGCAACAGAAGGGCCCTGCAGTGCTGCGGCGGTGCTGTTGTGAGTCCAGATAAGCTGAGAGGCACAGACACACTGGGCACACTCCAGACAGGCGCAGGCCTCTGGGTAGTGACAGTTTGCAAGTGTTCCGTGGTCCTGGGCCCTGCACAGGCTTCTTGGCAGCCAAGAGAGGCTGTGTCTGCGTTTAATGTGCACACCTGAAAAAGCGGCCCCTCACCGCCTAGGCAGTGTCCTCCCACATCCCCAGGAGGGTCTTCCTGTGCCATCTGAGGTCCACTTAGTGGGAAGCCTTTGCCACACTAGGACACTTTCAGGGCCACTCCCCGACATGGATATGCTCATGGATGGCCAGGGCTGTATGGCTCTTGAAGCTCTCCACACACTTGGCACCAATGGATGGCTTTTCCAGTGGAATCTAAAGGACTTGGGAATTCTCAGAGGCCAGTCTGGCCTTGGGGTTTTCCAGCTTCCCAGAAGCCTGCAGAATCATTCTGGGAGGTTCCCAGTGGCCTCCAGAATCATCTTCAGTCTCGTTTCTGACTTTGTTACCAAATTCTGTGGAAGAGAACTCAGATGTGAGCTTAGTGATGGGGACACACTCCTTTTGTTCGGTGTGACCTGCTCAGCCCCCAGCCCCAACGAGATGACGGCTAAGGGCAGCGTCCTGGGGATGCCGCAGCCAGGGCCAAGTGTGGGTCAGCATCCCAACTCAGAGGAGTGGCCCAGTTGGTCTGAGAACACTGAAGTCCCAGAGCCCTGGGTAGGGACTTCCGACCAGCGTTCTTCCTGCTCTCATTCCAACACATGTGAGGGGAATGTCCTGGCCCAGGAAGCCAGGGTTCTCTTGCTGCCATCTGAATAATTCCCTGCAGCAGCCACTGCTGGACAGCAAGCTTGGCAAGCCGCCTTCTGCAGAAATCAAAGTCATTTTTATAAAAAGTATCACCGAGTCCCTTATGAAGAGAGCTGGACAGAGCAGGAGCCGACCCTTCCCTGACTGCCCAGTTCAGTGAGCCAGGTTAAATATCTGCCGTCAGCAGCCTGCCATGAGGTACAGTGAGGACCTTCTACTTCATCCCTGCAAGCTGGGTTGTGTCATAAAATGCATACTTTATTTTCCTTCTTCCTGTAGAGAATCAGAAAGCACATGATGGAGGTTTCAGAAAAGGGCGTGTGAGATTGAGCATGTCAGAGCTGAAGATGTGTGGCTGTGAGACATGTCCTCCTGAAAGAGCACACGTGAGCTCGCACAGCCACGGCACTGGTTACCCTCACCCAGACTGTCCCCTCAGTGTAGCTTGTCTCCAGAGGTTTACACTGTGGCCGTGTTTCTCACAGGTTACCCAAGCTCCTGTCGTAACGGCGGGAAACCAAAGTACAAAACCTGAATCCAAACCACAGAAGCGCTAGGACCCAGGAGGCACTAAAGGCTCAATGAATATGGTTACCTTTGTGCCAGAAATGTTCCATCAAGACTTACCTGGCTGAGTGGTAGCTTTCTGGCCTCTGTTGGGGGCTGGGAATTCTTCACCCAAAGCTCACGTTCCCTTTCAAGTCTACAAGTGATCTCTGGTTTGGCAGCAGCATGCACCGTAGGGAGAAAGACAGCCGAGCGTCCCAACCCACACTGAGCACACATAGACCCATGTCAGTCCTGAAGCCTGACTTGTACCACCCGTTTAATGCCCTGGGCTCACCCCATCAATTTGGGACAGTGGGGGTAGGTTGTAAACCTAAGAAAGCTCCATAAACAGGCAGGGCCTGGCATACAGGTAGGAATGTTTATTTCAGGGCAATAACAGGAGTGCCAAGGGCTGATAAAACAGGGCAGTTGTCATAATATGTTTTCCCACTGCCAGGGGCCCTTGAAGGAAAAACAGGCTCAGCTAGTCACAGAGACAACCATGCTCTAGGTCAGTTCTCCCTGACCCCACAGGCCAGGAGCGCCCCTATTAGACGGCAAGCAAGCAAGGGGCCAAGGTCCTCACCCAGCAAGACTCCCAGCTCCTAATTCCTTCTTGTCACATCCTGGTACAATTCCTTCTACTCCTCATGGCCACCAGAACAATGGGTGGGAGATAGGTGGTCACATCCTTAAATGTCACAGGCCTTACTTGCAAAGACCTGAGCACAAGCCCTAGGGGTGAGCTGAGAGTGTGGAGGAGACACTGGAGTAGGAAGGAGAAGCCTTGGCCGTGTGTTTTGGCTCTTTTACTGATGAGCTGTGTGGGCCTAGGCAAGTTACTTCACTTCTCTGGGCCTCAGTTTTATCACCTGTAAAGCGATAGGATTGCCTCAGAGAGCCTCTAAGATTCCTTTCAGCTAAAAACAAAGTTCTAGAAAATAAATATGTGGTACTGTGGAACTCCGGGGAGCTGTTTGATCAGGTGAACACTTTACCCATGGAAATGGGGCTCCGGCACAAAGCTGCTCACATCTTCTAGTCACGCTCCAGGGAACAGCAAGAGCTTGTGGGCCCAGATGAGGCTTTAGTGGTTGGAAAAGGAGCCAGTTCCTGGTTTTAATCCCTTCATGGACCTCAGACTATCACAAAGCTGCCAAACAAATGACACATGCAATCACATGCAAATTAGGACAGAAATGAAACATCAAAAACATTAAAGGAAAAGAGAGCTACAGGCTGCTGACATGAGTGGCTGCTCAGACTCAGCCCTGCTTTTGCTTCCGGCCAAAGCCAAGATAAAGGAGCAGAGGCAAGAAAGGAAATACATTGCATTCTACAGCTGTCATTTTATACAGAGGATTCTTTTTTTTTTTTCCAGAACAAAATTCAAAAAAGTCCATCTTTTTTGAGCTACGGAACTTTCCTGGTGCTTTTTTTTTTTTTTTTTTTTTTTTTTTTTGAGATGGAGTCTCGCTCTGTCTCCCAGGCTGGAGTACAGTGCCGCGATCTCAGATCTCAGCTCACTACAAGCTCCGCGGTGATCTCAGCTCACTGCAAGCTCCGCCTCCCGGGTTCACACCATTCTCCTGCCTCAGCTTCCAGAGTAGCTGGGACTACAGGCGCCCGCCACCACGCCCGGCTAAATTTTTTGTATTTTTAGTGGAGACAGGGTTTCACTATGTCAGCCAGGATGGTCTTGATCTCCTGACCTCGTGATCCGCCCGCCTGGGCCTCCCAAAGTTCTGGGATTACAGGCGTGAGCCACTGCACCCAGCCCTCATGGTGATTTTTTGAAGGCCTCAATCGACAGCCTCTTAACTCTATCTCCTGGATGCCAAGCGCACCCTTATCCTAGACCAGTGTTCTCAACAATGCACACACTCTGCATGAGAAAAATAACCATTGTTTACAATCTAGCTAAAATCTCACCTCCTCTAGGGAGTCTTCCTGGATTTCTCCACCCTTTGAATTCTCATAATGGGTATTTGGCTACCTTGATCACAGGGCTCTTAGAACTGTGCTGGCCAGCATTATGATTTTACCAGAATATATCACTCCTCAACTACTTTAGAAACCCCTCGAAGGCTAAGATGGTATTTTATACCTAACAGTTTGGTGTCACCCCATGCCCACCTCCAACATGCATGAATTGAAGGGATGGATAGTGAGGTTTCAACTAGGGAACAGAGAAGGGCGGATGTGACTGGTTCTTGCTTTGGGAAACCGCCAGGAGCACACATCAATGATGGGGTCAGTGCAAGGACAGGCACATTTCCCTTCCGCATCACGTGGGGACTGCGCCTCCCCATGTCATGAAGCCAGGGAATATGTGTGGCCGGCTGCTTAGGGTAGCACTTGTTGCTAGAGACAGCGCCTGGAGGCCACTGATCTGTAAAAGGGATCTCTACAGAAGATGGGGATTTTTGATTGCCACAGAAGAGATATGTGAGATCCAAACGCCCAAGGAGGAAAGCAGGCTCTGAAGTCTCTTCCAGCCCTGATGGAACAAACTACCGAGCCCTATTATGCTAAGTGTTTTCCACATGCCTATTCATTTAATCCTCCAGGAACCTTGTAAGAACGGCCATCCCATTTTATGTTTAAACAAACTGTAGCTACTGACGCAAGGAGTCAGGGATCTAATCCCAAAGCCTCTGCCGGGTTCGCTACAGATGGACGTCCGCGACGATGCCAGCCTTCCGCCTCCCGCCGGGTCTCTGAACGCCGGCCCGGCCGGTCCAACCTCATTCCGCTTCCCGCCAACGAGACGCGAAGCCCCCGCCTGCCCCCAAACGTCTCTGCGCTGCTGGCGCCTTTCTGGCTCCACCGTCTCCGACCCCAGGCCCTGGTCCCCGCCCGCCGCTCCGCTTGTCCTGGGAGTGAGGAGAACGCGTGCCGAGGACCCGGCCAGAGGGAAGGCGGGCACCGCCCTCCCGCTGCGTCTCTGAGGGCGAGGCCATTGCTCCCGCGTCAGACCCCCGCATGGCCGTCAGGTCCGGGGCGGCCCAGGCTGCGGGTCCGCAGAGCGCTTCGGGCCGAGCTGGCGGGGCGCGTACAGGCAGAGAACGCCCCGAAGACCGCTGGGGTGGGATCCCAAGCTCCAGGGACCTTTGGAAATAAGAATGCGGCATGACGTTGGCTGTGCGGGCTCGGGGCGGACGCGGACCCTACAAGCTCATCGCCGAACCCGGACGGCCGCACCCCCTCAACCTCGGCGTTTCTCTCGGTCCGCGGCCCCGCTCAGCCAATCAGCGAGTGGGCTCCTAGGCAGGTCTTGAGTGACAGCGCGGCGGGCTGGGTCCGGAGGTGCGCATGCGCGGACCGGCCCGACTGATCGCTTCGGGCGCTCGACTCCTGTTGCGCATGCTCAGCGCGCTGCCCGGCCGGGGACCCGCGCATCTGCAGCGCCCGCTGCTCGGCCCTGCATCCCACCTGGGCATCCTGCGCCCGGCCATGACGGCGCACTCATTCGCCCTCCCGGTCATCATCTTCACCACGTTCTGGGGCCTCATCGGCATCGCCGGGCCCTGGTTCGTGCCGAAGGGACCCAACCGCGGGTAAGGAAGGCGCGCAGGCCCTGCAGACCTCTCCACCCCGGCCCCTTGGCCGGGCTCTCCCCTCCGCCCCGGGGCGGCGGCTTCCTGCCCGGCAGCGAGCGTCCGCAGGAGGGACGCCAGGAACCCGGACGCCACCTCTGAGGTCTCTCTGCACCTGGGTCTCTGACAGCCGGGAACAGGCAGGAGGTGGGGCGAGAGGGCATATACAGAAGGTAAAGAGAAGAGTGACATTAGAGATGGCTGTCATCCCTCCTGCAGCCAGTAAAGGGCACAGGTGGCACTGACGCAGTTTCTCCACTCCTTGCTAGCTGTGTGACCTGGAGCCAATATCAAGTCTCAGTTTCTTTATGGGTAAAATGGAGATAATGTCGACTCCTGCCTTAAAAGGCTGCTGTGAGGATGACCTGCGGTAACGCATTTAAAACCCCTCGAGTGCATGGCACTTTGTAGGTATGGGATAAGTTTCGCTGGCGTTATTTTTCGAAGGTCCTCTAGCAGATTGCTGCGCCATTCACCAGTTTCTGCTTCATATTATCCTCAGTTGCAAAGCACCCTTCCCTTGACTGCATGTTCCCAGAGGCTGGAGTTTGTCCAATTCACCATTGTCTACCCAGTGCCCAGCCAGGACTGGCACAACCTGCTTAGTAATGTTGAAAAAGGGATCCAGTGCTCCTGTCTCCAGCACCAGCTTGCAGTGCTTTACATCAAAGATCAAGGGCCTGGTTTGGATTAGAGTTAGCTTTCCCAAAGGCCCTTTGGACTTGTGAGTGCTGCCTTTGTTCTTAAAGACGAGCAAGGCTTGGGATCCCACAGCTTCACTTTGTAAACCATTTTCATGTCTTGCATCTCCTGCTAATCTTGGTGAGTTCTTGCTTCAGTTTGACTGAAATTTCTCTTGCTGCACTTGAAGCTTCTGTCTCTGGTCTTCTTTGAGTACACACAAAGTGGCTAGTCCCTGTTCTCTTTGTAACAAGTCACCGGGCCTCAGAAGTGGCTCACAGGCTGCCTGCTTCTTGTCCTGTCTTCTAGCCTATTGTTTTCCTTCCCCTTGCTCCATGAATTTTGAATTCCACAGACCACTCCCTGGTGGGTTTCCACAAATGCAGCTCTGAGCACTGCCTTTCCGCAACACATCTGCATTAAGATGGAGAAATACTGGGTGGTAGAGAAGGGAGATGAAGGGAAGGATTCTTTTTTTTTTTTTTTTTTTTTTGAGACGGAGTCTTGCTCTGCCGCCCAGGCTGGAGTGCAGTGGCCGGATCTCAGCTCACTGCAAGCTCCGCCTCCCGGGTTCACGCCATTCTCCTGCCTCAGCCTCCCGAGTAGCTGGGACTACAGGCACCCGCCACCTCGCCCGGCTAGTTTTTTGTATTTTTAGTAGAGGCGGGGTTTCACCGTGTTAGCCAGGATGGTCTCAATCTCCTGACCTCGTGATCCGCCCATCTCGGCTTCCCAAAGTGCTGGGATTACAGGCTTGAGCCACCGCGCCCGGCCGGGAAGGATTCTTAAGGCAACTTGGATGTGGTCAAGGTTGGCCTCTCTGTGAGGTGACACTTTCAGTTTTTATTTTCTGGCTTGCTATTCTTACCCTGAGTAGAACTCAGCCTCCTGTGTTCAGGAGGCATCAGGAAGGCCAATGGAAAAGAGCTGACACCAGGAGCTCTTCTTGCTCTGGTCCTGGCCAGGCATTGTGAGGTGCTGGCTGCATCTGTCCTGACCCGTGTCCTCTTCTGCTGCAGAGTGATCATCACCATGCTGGTCGCCACCGCCGTCTGCTGTTACCTCTTGTAAGTACTACTCTCCCCAGCTCAAAATCAGCCAGTTCCTTTGTCCTCCCTCCTTTCTTCTTCACCCTAGCCCGCTCTTCCTTCTGTCCTGGTAGTAAATGCCTTTTGAAAGGCTGAACCTGTAAAACAACAGGAGTGGAGGTGGTGTGGAATGGGAAAGAGAGCAGTGGGCCAGAAGTCATGAACCCTGGGCTCTGGATCTGGCTCTGCCCCAGTGTTTTGGCCCCGTGGGCTGTAGTTTTCTCACCTGGGCAAGGAAGGAGTCGGGCCACGTCAATGCTGTCTGTGCCTGACTGGGTCACCTGGAGTGATTGTTCAAACACAGTTTTCAGGCTGCACCCTAGAGCCATGAAATTACAACTCTCGAGATCTGCACTTGGGAATTCCTGTTGTTCATGAATGCCCCCAGGTGACTGGAATGAAGCCATCTTAGAACCACTAGGTGAGAGGCCAGGCACGGTGGCTCACGCCTGTAATCCCAGCACTTTGGGAGGCTGAGGAGGGTGGATCACAAGGTCAGGAGTTCGAGACCAGCCTGGCCAACATAGTGCAACCCCATCTCTGCTAAAACTACAAAAATTAACCAGGCCTGGTGGCGCATGCCTGTAGTCCCAGCTATTCAGGAGGCTGAGGCAGGAGAATCGCTTGAACCTGGGAGATGGAGGTTGTGGTAAGCCAAGATCATACCACTGCACTCCAGCCTGGGCAACAGAGTGAGAATCCAACTCTAAAAAAAGAACCAGTAGGTGAGAGTAAGTCTTCAAACTTGGGATAGGTACCCTGGGGATATAGAAGAACATTCCCAGGGACTCGAGTACCTGGACAGTGTGAGGGAATCAGTTTCCAGATCCTCAGTGTCCATTGTTTGGTCTCTTGCCAAAACTGCCATTCACAATAGCCAATCCCTCTTTATTAAATTTTTTTAAAAAGGAAAAAGAAAAAGGCCCTGCCCCCGCATCCATCCCAATCCTGCTGTTACATTGCTCCGCATTTAGACGATCCTGGCTGCCAACCAAGAGATAAGTTCAAGTTCTAGTTTGCGGGGAGGCCTGTCTCGTGGTTAATCGAGCTGCATTAAGGCTGTTGGGCTTCCCATCTTCCTATGTCTTGTACATTATTTTTATGGGTTAAGCTTGGCATAGTTGGGTGTTCTTAGAACAGTCAAAACAGGACAGGTAAAGTGATGAGATGCTGATTCTTTAAGAGGTAACAGATTCTTTTGAAAGCAACTGGAATATTTTCCAGGGTTGCCAAATTTTTCAAATACATAAGACAAAACTCACTTTCAAAAAATTTACTTGATTTCTGATTTGATGTATGTTATCATAGTTAAAACTATTTTATCTGATTAGATCATGGATTCTTTATTCCTGTTAATCAATTCTCTTATTTTACCTTATGTTTGATTGATTGATTGATTGAAATGGGGTCTTGTCAAGACCCCTGGTCTTGAGACCAGGCCAGTATGGTCTCAAACTCCTGGGCTCAAATGATCCTTCTGCCTCAGCCTCCCCAAGGAGCTGGGATGACAGGTGCACACCACTGCACCTGGCTGTTAACTAATTAGTTAATTGCCATGGTCTTACTCTGTTGCCCAGGCTAGAGTGCAGTGGTGGGATCATAGCTCACTGCAGCCTCAACCTTCTGGGCTCAAGCCATCCTCCCACCTCAGCCTAGCTTTGACCACAGGCGTGTGCCACCACGCCTCGCTGATTTTTAAATTTTCTGTAGGGACAGGGTCTTGCCATGTGGCTAAGGCTGTGCTTGAACTCCTTGGCTTAAGCGATCCTTCCACCTCAGCCTCCTGAGTAGCTAGGATTACAGGCACACGCCACTGCACCCGGAAATGTATAAGCCCTCCTACTGACAAAAACTAAACTTGTTAGAAATAATGATGACTCTTAACACGTGGTTTAACTTAAACACACTTTTTTTTTTTTCAAAATTCTTCCTGGACAGAGCATCTCTAAGGCCCTTTCTCTTAATGCTATTTCTAGGTCCTTCAGGGCTTGACAAAAGATTCTCACCTGCCCATGGCAGGGCCTCAGAGGAGCTTGGGTTTGGTAGCTGGGCGGGTGGGGGAGACGGAGTCTACACAAGATGTGGGGTAATCCCAAATACTGACCGAATCAACATACGGGAAACAGAAAGCACACTGCACATTGGATGCATAGAGGTAGAAAGGTGGGGCCATTCTAAGAAAATGTGACACCTAGCAATTATATTTACAAAACATAAACTCAGAGAGAATGCTGATGTAAAGGAGGTAACAATTTCTCATGGCTTCCTGGGCGTTAGGTCCTCCTACCTACTGTGAGGGATTCATAGAGGAACAATATCGATCCTTCCTGCAGAAACAGACAAAGCAGTGTGGATGGTCATGGGGGGCAGAGCATGGGGACCTACTAACTACGGTGGCAATGAAGGTGGGAGCTTTGTCACGAATGACGGGCCAGACAGCCACCCAGACGTCCAACAGTGATGACAGGTGGGACCAGGTCCCTGAGGGTTTTCTGGCCTGAACAGCAGTGGCCTGGCAGCAGCCTAGGCAGGAGGCCCCGGACCCGACAGCTCCTCACGTCTTGGGGTAGTTCCTTCTCTCTCCTAAGAGGAGATGATTCTGATGTGCTGCCCGCCAGGCCCACCCTGTTTGCTCTGGTGTGTGGAGCCTGGGGAGCCTGGACAGAAATGTCTGAGGGCACAGCTGGGAGTCGCTCCCAAAGCGCCCCTGAGGCTGCCTCCCCTCTTCCCTAACCCCAGGTTCAGCCCCAACTCGGGGATCCTTCAGATCTACCGAACATCAAATGAAACCGAAACCAAACCCACAAATGCCATACCAACCCCATGCACCTGCGGGAGTGTGGATGGCGCCCTGGGCCCTTCACCCTGGGAACACAGGCCCTGCCATCTGCTGGGTTGGCCGCATCCAAAAGAATGTGACTGAGGCCTCCCCTGTGGGTGTGGGAGGACCCTCCTGTGCCAGGCTCACCACGCTTTGCTGTCCCTGGCAGCTGGCTCATCGCCATCCTGGCACAGCTAAACCCCCTGTTCGGGCCCCAGCTGAAGAATGAGACCATCTGGTACGTGCGCTTCCTGTGGGAGTGACCTGCCTGCCTGACCCAGGTACTGTGTGGACGAGGGGTGGGGCAGGTACCATGTGGGCGAGGGGTGTGGGTGAGAGTGACCTGCTGCCCCGACCCAGGTACTGTGTGGGCAAGCAGTGTGGGTGGGGAAGAGGGGAAAGAAAAGGCCGTGGTTAGACTTCTTGTTGGGATTCAGGCATCTATTTATTTCGTGAAAAAAAAAAAGGCGGGGAAAGGACTGAGCATGGACTCCCTGCCTGCCTGGCACTGTGTTGGCCGCCAGGGATGAAATGGGAGCCATGCTCCCAGCACCACTCCCCACCCCCCATCCTCACAGCACTTCACCCCAACGCAAGACCCTAATCTGGACGGAGGGAGGGAGAGGGTAAGCTGAGGACCATCTGGGCAAGGGTGAGGGGGCTTTCCAGGGAGGGTCGGGGGGAGCGGAGTCTCCACCCCAAGGCCGGGACCCTTCCATGTGATGTGCTTTTCAGGTGCCCAGCTCTCAGAATGCCTGTGGCTCCACTGTCCCTGACAACCCCTTCGTCCGGACCCTCCCCCACACAGCTGTGTCTGGTCTCCAGCTCCCTCCTGCTGGCACCCAGAGACCCAGACCTGCAGGGCCTGCCTGGTCCCTGGAAGTCTTCCCAGTCTTCCCAGCCAGCCTGGGCCCTGGGGAGCCCTGGGCACAGCAGTGGCTGAGGGGATGTCCTGCTCCAGTACCCGCACTGCTCTGGAGTTCGCCCTCTTTCCCAAGGAGATGCTGCTGGGGAGCTGGTATGGGCGGGCTCCTTCCCTTTACGGATGGGGCAGATGCCAGGACTCAGCCCATCCTGAGGAGGACCCGTGTCCGCGTGGAGGGTGCTCTGGCCCAGGCCTGGGAGTCGGTGCCCCTTCAGCAGCTCTGCCACCATCCTGCTGGGAACTGGTGGGCCTCTATTGGGTTATAGGCAAGGCCTTTTCTCTGGCATGGAATTGTTACTTTTCTGACACATCTAGATGTGAAATTTCTGAAAATGTTAAAGTAGAGAAACATTCACACACAAAAAGCAACATAGTCATGTGGGTCCAGATGGCCTCAGTCCTAGATATTGGCACCCTTTGCTGTGTCTCCTCAGAATATCCTGTTCCCCCTCCTCCCACCCAGACCTCCCCTCAGCAGATGTCTTCCCTCCCCGACCCCAGCCTGTCAGTGCAGGTTTGACACGCTGCACTGCACTGAGCACAGGGCAGGTTTGGGCCCTGACTTGGGCCTCAGGCTGCAGTGGGGGTGGATTTCAGAGCCTCTCATGGCAGCATCTAAGTGACCAGAGCTGGGATGAGAGAGGGGAAGGGGCAGTGGGAGTGGCGCTATGGGGCGGGCCAGCCCTGCTCCTGCACCAGCCCTGCCCTCTGCCCCTGGGCCCTGAGCTCTGTGCTAGGGATGGTGAAGAATGGGGGCGTGCCGGCCTGGCAGGAGTGGGAAGCAACACGCAGGGGCCCCGGGCCTCTCCAGCCTTGCCCTCATGCTTACCCAAGCTCCCGGTGTGGTTAGTGGTTAGCACAGAGCTCACCCGCCTTGCCTGGCTCCCAGCTGAGGGCCTGTCCTCACCGGTGCTCCAGGGGAAGAAACGCCAGCCTTGCTTCTGTATGGACTGCTGATCTGGCCTGCTGTCCTGTTCAGTGGGCATTGTCTTTCGAGCAGCAGGAGAATAGGATGCCTCTCACTTACATGCCAGTTCCCGGCTGGCCGGCTGCTCAGGGCTCAGGCTGGGGCCTCCCATTGACATCCTCCCCCAACACTCCCTCTCCGGGCCTCCGTTGCCCCTCCTGTTGGGTGAGGGTGTTGAGTGTGACTTGTGTTGAAAACCTGGTTCATATCTAATAAATAATGGTGATGAAAAGATTACTGTTTGGTGACAAAGCCCTGGCCTCTGCCTGTGCGCAGGTCCCCTGCCCCGCCGACCTGATTCTTGTTTCTCCGATGGGTGGGTCTGGGGAGGGGAGCAGGGAAGGATTTCGGGAGCTGCAGTTATGAACACAGACACCCAGGACTGCTTTCCTGAGATCTGGAGGAAAATCCGGCCCGCTGCTGACTGCCCAGATTCCGCGGAGAACCAGGCCTGGCAGGAAGACCAAGGACTTGTTCAAGTGCAGCTTTGAGCACCACTCGTCTGGGCCCCAGAGGACAGAGTGCAGGACTCCTGGGGCTGTGCAGTGAAGCAGGTCCCCAGCAGCTCCAAGGCCTGCCTCATGAAATAGCCTAGGGCTGGGATCTGCCAGCGCGGCTTCCTGCAGGGCCAGTGGGGAAGCGGGCAGCAGGAGCCCAGCCCTCCAGCCCAGCCTGTCGCTCAGGACAGAGCTGAAAGAACTTCCCTGGAGGGACAGGAGGGTGGGGCGGGACTGGAAGGCGCACAATGGAGGCACCAGAGCACTGAGGGCGGAAAGCCAGCTGAGGAGCTTGGATGGATCCCAAGGGCCATGGAGCTGTGAAAGGGATTTAAAGCAGGGCCGTGACACGGCCATCTGGATTTCTAGCGTTATCTCTACAAGCTACACAGTGGCTGGCAGGCTGGTCTGACATCTTTATTAGGGCCCCTGGTGGAAGTGGTGAGGACAGAGAAGCCGGGGGGAGCTGCGTGACTGTGACCCATAGAGACTGAGGCTGCCAGTGGTGGGGAGTACAGCAGGGGCAGGTCTGAGAGTGGCTGTGGGAGCTGGGGTGTTTTGTTTTTTGTTTTCTGCTGAGTCGTGTGTGTCCAGGGCACCCTATGGAAGTGTTGGTAGTGGTTGGATGGGTGGGGTGGATGGTCAGGAGGAAGATGAGGCTGCAGGATGAAGAGTTGGAGCCATCGGCATAAATAACTGGTGATCCCTGAGGGGTGCAGGTTGCTCAGGGGGTTCCGTGTGAGAGAAACCCAGAAGAGAACCCCAGGGAGTGTGAGGTCACGGGGTGGGTGGGGGAAGGTGGGCCCATGGAGGATGCTGGGAGGTTGCAGGCAGCCAGAAGACAACCAGGTGAGTGTCACTCAGGAGGATGAGAGGTTCAACAGGAGAGAGTGGTTGAGGCAACACAGACCCCCATTGTCCTCTACCTCCAAGAAGTCAAGGTCAGCTGGCATCTTTGGTGATGGGCAGTAAAGTCAGACTGCAGTGGGCTGGGAGTGAGTGGGCAGGTGGGGGCTGAAAAACACAGTGACTTCAGGATGGGGACCCTGTGGACCCAGTGAAGCTGGACCTGGAAAGATGACACTAAACAAGGAGGGACCTTCTGGGCCCATTTTCCCAGGTCGCTGTGGGTCAGCCCTGGGCCTGGGGGAACCACTCAGCCAGTTCCTGCAACTGCATCTCTACAGCCACACCCAGCCCGCCACGGGCCCACCATGGGGACTTCAGGTTCAGGATGCTGAAGATCCGCGTTGGCCCAGGATTGGGGTGGGGGGCATGTATCCCAAATGACTGCTTCCCCGTCTCGGTTTCTGCTGAGTTCTTGCCTTCCATAATGTTGGATTGGTGGCATCTTTAGACACTCTCCCGGGATGTGTGTGGCTGTCGGTGAATTCTCACTGAGCACCCTGGGCGGCATCATCTGGGCCTGGGAGGTGGAGTCCTGGAGAGCTGCTTCCTGCTCTCTGGGCAGCCTCTGGACTGCTGAGGGCCGGCAGCTCCTTCCCAGGCAGGGTGGCCTTTCTCACGTCTTCGACCCTTCCTTCCTGTGCAGCCATTCCAGGAGAGAGGAGAGGGACCCAGAGCTCATGTCCACTGCACTCCCTGGCGCGATCTAGTCTCCCACGCTTTGGTGAGGACCATGTTCCTCCCAGAGGCTTTCTCTCCACGCCCGAGGCGGGAACCTGCAGGGTGAGTGGGTCTGTCAAAGATAAACTAAGCTGGACCTTAGTTAAAGCTACGAAAACAGATCTTATTCATTAACCACTGACGGGAGAAGCTGAGCTCCATTCGGATCTGTGCAGGGGGACTGGACAGTTTAATGGGAGAACGTAGGAGTCGGGAAAGGGCACTCCGGGGCTCAGGAACCATGGGAGTGAAGAATTACAAAGGGCTGTTTGTGTTATTGTGGCCGGGCCAGCTGTGTGTGCCAGCTGGCAGTGATGGAAATTAGCTTCTGTCCTCCCCCAGAGCCTGGGAGACAGGCCCCATCCTTCCTGATGATGCCATTTCAAAGGACTGGCTCTCAGGCTCTTGAGAAAGACACTCCCGGACAGACATGCGTGTACATCTCAAAGGGACAAGGGAAGGAGGTACGACTCTAAGCGTTTTTAACGTAAATGCTCTAAGAAAGTTGGGTGGGGGGGTGGTCAGAGGCCTGTTGTCAGGTGTTGGTAGGAACAAACACTGAACGATTTTGACGGCCTTGAGCTTTTCAGACAGGAACTCAAAGGGTGGCCAGGTGGTCCCAGGGATGCCACTTTGGGCTGCCAGAAGCCATGCTAGGGTTGGTCCAGTCTCTTGGTGCAGGGGTTTGGACGCAGTCACTATGTACCCAACTTCTGTTAGAGTTCTCAGTTTCAAACCCCACCCACCTCCCCCAATGTGGGAGGCACATCAGTAAATATCAGCCTCTGATGCTCATGAACCTACACGATGCAAAAGAGCTCTAAAAATGGACCGTGGCTGACAGCAGGGCAGCCCTGAACCATACCAAGTGGCAGACCAGGAAGTGGCCTTGGAGGCCACGCTGAGAGGGAGAACAAAGCCACTGAGGAAAAAAAAAGTAAAGGTAACCAAGAAAAGTTAAGCTGCACACAAAGAGTATGGCCAACAGAGGGCAGCACCTACGGGCAGGATGAAGTCTCCAGGGAGACCTTGTCCAGTCGGTGCATCGCTGGGGGTGGATGGTGTGGAGGTCAGAGATGGTGGCCCTAGAGCCACAGGCTTGAGCAGGGAGCCACAATAATTCTCCAGACAATACCACAGCCTGGAGGAAACGCCCTTCAGGAATATTTCATAGTGGCAATGGCTGACGAGCATTGAGCCATTACAAGGTGCCAGGCACTGCTTCGGAAACCAAAGGACCATGCTGAAGAGCCCTGCCGTTCTCCAGTCTGATCCCAGGCTTCCTGAGTCGTCTTCTGGTTCCATCTTCCCGAACTGTTTCCTACCTCAACATCCCTGAGAGATCTAGCACATTCCATTCTGTAACAGGGATGCCACAGATTCTTGGTGGAGGGAGGGAGGTGCTGCTCCTGCTGGCCATAGGGTGCACGCTCCCTGCAGTAGCCCCCGAAGAGCAGCCCTTGGTTAATTTTGGCTACTTTGAACAGAAATAGGATAGTTGATAATTCTGGAAAAGTGAGGAGCTGGAGGTGAAGTGAGAGGCGTGGCTAATCTTATCTGCGTGCTGGACGTGACCTTCCGCTGATAAAGCTTTGGGCTTCCGGGAATGAAATCAGCTGGCAGCCACCGCAGTTTTGCTTGACTTGTAACACCGGAAGATGAGGGCAGATGATCAGAGTCCTGTGTGCATTTAGGCCACAGACTGGGTTAGCAAATCTAAATACGAATCTCTCATTGGGGAAATATTGGTCAAAAGGTAGAGAATTTCAGTTAGACAAGAGGAGTAAGTCCAAGAGACCTAGTGTGCAGCCCACAGTGACAAAGTGCTCAACAGTGTGTTGTATGCTTGGAAATTGATAAGAGTACATTTCACAAAATGAAAAGTGAGGTATGCATTTGTTATTAGCTCAATTTAGCCATTTCACAATGTATACACATTTCCAAACATGGTATACACCTACATGTACGCAATTTTTGTCAACTTAAAAATAATTGAAAAAAAAAAAAAAAGAATCACTCAAGCCAAACAAAACAACCCATGGAATTCTGGGATGGAAGCCATGCCTATTACAACAGAACCTCCAGGGATGAAGGAGGCTGGGGCTTTAGCCAGCTCTCCAGGTGCCTCTGCCACAGGCAGACCCACACGGGGCCAGAGTTCGGGAATCATGCGCCAGGTGCGGCCTGCAGTGCTACTTGTCAATGTGGAGTGTGGTCTACCTGTAATAGAATAACCTGGAATGCTTGAAAGTACAGGTTCCTGGGTTCCACACTGCACCCTGCAGGTTTAGAGTCTCACACGGGATTCTAGACTTCACATTTTAAACCAGCTCCCAAGGGTTACGGTGCTAACCGAAGCCCTGGAAGACAGGATGTCCAAGCCCTGGCACTGTTGACAATTTGGGCTAGATAATTCTTTGGGTTTTTTTGTGGGGGACGGGGAGCAAGAGAGGGCACTATTCTGTGCATCCTACGATGCTTAGCAGCACCCCTTCCCTTTACCCACCAGATGCTAGCAGAGCCCTTCTCCCTGCTCCTGGCCATGACAACTATAAATGTCTCCAGCCATTTTGAAATGTTCCCTAGGGAAGCACCCCTACCATTGAAACCACTGCTCTAGAACCTCAACCCCTCAAGGGATTTCCAAACTTAGTTATCACCCCAGACCCTCAGGAAAGGAGGCTGGGGGGCCCTGAGGGGAGCCGGATGCCTTCAGCTGGCTTCCCCAGCAGGACTGGAGCTTCTGACCAGAAGACTACACCCCAGCAACAAGGAAGCCCTCAAGCTGCCAGGGACTACCAGGTATCAGAGCAGGCACTGACCCCAGCACGAGCTGGTCCCTCTGCGAGCTGGTGCTTCCCAGGAGGCCGGGGGCAGGGAGCTCCGGCACTGCCCCGAGCCCAGTGGAACTTGGTGTTCTCCCTGCAGGCGGCTCCCTGAGCAGGGTGGGTGGACATGGTTGGGACGGATATTCTCAGACCCCTACAGGACCCCCGCCTTGGCTCTCTAACCTCAGGATTAAGGGTCATGATAGCAGCAAGGGTCTTCCGCCCACCTGAAATGTCAGCATTTCGTCCTCTGACAAAGACCTGGGACACACTGGGGTGGTGACTTCATCTTCCCATTCTGTGTCCCATACAGCAGGAGCCCCAGGCTCTGAATTCCTGCAGATTCTGCAGCGTCAATCACCTGCAATGCCAGGTGCAAAGGCCTTGCCCTTGGCTGGCAGCAATCGATTCAGCAAACATATTTCTCTTTTTTTTCTCTACCCAGCCTCCCAGAAGCAGTTTAACTTCACTTAGCAGCTCAGCTCAGCTTGGAGGTTAAGAGTGCGGAGCCTACACCTGGATCAAATTCCAGCTCTACTGATGATTAGTTGAGTGAAAGTGACTTAATCTTTCTGAGCCTCGTTTTTATTGATGAATCAGGATAATATTAGTAGCACCTGCCTCATAGGAGTTGTGACTATGAACTGAG
The DNA here is from genome assembly GCF_003255815.1 of Theropithecus gelada. Lineage (NCBI taxonomy): Eukaryota > Metazoa > Chordata > Mammalia > Primates > Cercopithecidae > Theropithecus > Theropithecus gelada. The sequence continues at coordinate 174,310,109 of NC_037670.1, forward strand.
GTAATCGACTAAAGTGCTTATGTGGTCGATAAATGCTATTAATTTCATTATATTTACATATTAACTATTTAATTCCATGCCACATTTTATTCTGCCAGGATCTCAGCTTCCTTCCCCTTTTCTGTTCCTGTCATGGTCACCACACTGATGCACTTTGGGGAAGAGAAGGTGGCAAGTGCCCTGCGTGCTTTTGTATGTGAGGCAGGACCTGACAAATAAGTGCCATGAAATATACTTAGGGCCTGCTTAGGTATCTGTATTTTTGTGTTTCCTGTCAAATGTCTTTAATGTAAAATGTAGCATCTTCTCAGTAAAAACACAAATGCTTTTGGAGGACGGGGGGAGGAAGCAGATACTGGAATTGGCATGCTGTTTCTAAAGCCCTCTGGGAAAAACAAACATGTAAGAAATAACCAAGACATTCCTGGAAAAGCAGAGCATTGAGAGGGACACTGGCACTCCCAGCTACTAAAAAGTCTAAGATAAAGATACCATCTGCAAGGCTACAGAAATGCAAGCAGTGGGGCTGGCACGTGAACATATAGATGACTCAAGGGGAGAAAATAAGAGTCCAGAAATAAATTTACAATCAGGAATTAAGAATATGATAAACAGCCAGACACAGTATCTGACACCTGTTAATCCCAGCACTTTGGGAGGCCAAGGCAGGTGGATCCCTTGAGCCCAGGAGTTCGAGACCAGGCTGGGCGTCATAGTGAAACCCTGTCTCCACTCAAAATACAAAAATTAGCTGGGTGTGTGTAGAGGTGTGAGCCTGTAGTCCCAGCTACTCAGGAAGGCGAAGTAGGGGAAATACTTGAGCCCAGGAGGTTGAGGCTACAGTGGGCAGAGATTGTGCTCCTGCATTCTGGCCTGGGCGACAGAGCGAGACTGACTGGAAGAAAAAAAAATGAATATGATAAACATAGCAAACCAAATACATAAGGAAGAGATGAGTAGGGCAATTAACAGTGTCCAGAGTCCCAGCAGCAAAACGAATACAAAATGGAAGGAAACTAGAAATGTACTAGAAAAAAACATTGGAGAATTTTTAAAATTATCATGTAATAGGGAAGGTCTATCTCAGGGGAAGAAAGAAAGAAATCCAGAGGCTATGAAGATAAAACTTTATACATTTAACTAAATTAAAATTTAAATTTCCTTCAAGGCAAAAACCACACAAGTAGATAAATGAGCAAATGACACAAAAGAATTCACAGAAGACATACAAAAAACTTTTGAGCATGAAGAGATGTTAAACATAATTTAGTCAAGGAAAGCAAATTAAAACAGCAACGTAACCTCCTTGTTACCTTATTAACCTTTTTATTACAGAGAGTGAGACTGTGATAACAGACTGGAGGTCTGTGCTGGCCACTGCAGTGCATCTCCCCATGCTCTTGATGCTCCCATACACGCCAGGCGCCTTCCAGCTGCCAGCACTGGCTTCCTTCCTGGGCAGCAGGCTGGACGTACCATCAGGAGTTGGTATATAAACTGACTCCCAGAGCTGCCTGTAGTGTCGCTGGCTTACACATGTTCTGGATGGCCTACTGGGCCCAGAGAAGATGAAATGTGAGGAGCACACTAATCACAAAATGACCTGAGCCAAGTCGAGCCAATCCTAGGCTAGACTGGCCAAACCCCATGATATGGTTTAGCTGTGGCCCCACCCAAATCTCAACTTCAATTGTATCTCCCAGAATTCCCCTGTGTTGTGGGAGGGACCAAGGGGAGGTAATTGAATCATGGGGACCAGTTTTTCCCATGCTATTCACGTGATAGTGAATGAGTCTCGAGAGATCTGATAGGTTTATCAGGGGTTTCTGCTTTTGCTTCTTCATTTTTCTCTTGCTGCTGCCATGTAAGAAGTGCCTTTTGCCTCCTGCCGTGATTCTGAGGCCTCCTCAACCTTGTGGAACTGTAAGTCCAGTTAAATCTCTTTTTTCCCTCAGTTTTAGGTGTGTCTTTATCACCACTGTGAAAACAGACTACTACAGCCCAGCTGAAGCAGAGACACACTAGCCAAAATTAAATACCTGTTGTTATAAGTCAGTTTTGGGGTGTTTTGTTATGCAGCATTATTGCAACACATCTGACTGATACAGTGCTGTTACATATAGATCTAGTTCATTAGTGATATACACTTTCTTTTTCTACCCCCCTATTAATGACCCCTGTGTTACTTCCAGATTAACAAATAGTAAGCATCTTTTATATGTCTTTGTGCACATTTGCTGGAATTTCTCTAGGACATATATTTAGGAGTCAAAGAGCTTTTAACATTACAAGAGATTGCCAAATTTCTCTCCAAAATGATTGTTTCAGTTTACACTCAGCCAGCCTTGTGTGAGTTTCTGGACTTCATTTGCTATTCATCTTCTTAAATGTTTTCAGTCAGATGATGTGTGTGAAATGGTAGTTTGTTTTATTTTATTTTATTTTATTTTATTTTTATTTTATTTTATTTTATTTATTTATTTTGAGCCAGAGTCTTGCTCTGTCGCCAGGCTGGAGTGCAGTGGCACAATCTCAGCTCACTGCAACCTCCGCCTCCTGGGTTCAAGCAATTCTTCTGCCTCACTCAGCCTCCTGAGTAGCTGGGACTACAGGTGTGCACCACCATGCCCAGCTAATTTTTTTGTGTGTATTTTTAGTAGAGATGGGGTTTCACCGTGTTGGTCAGGATGGTCTCTTATCTCCTAACCTCATGATCCGCCCACCTCAGCCTCCTAAAGTGTTGGGATTACAGGCATGAGCGACAGCGCCTGGCTGGTAGTTTAACTTGCATTTCCCTAATGGCTGCTAAGCTTGACTCCACCTGTTTATTGGACATTTCGGTTTCCACTTCTCTAATTTGCCTACTCAAATCATGAGCTTGCTTTTCTATTACTTTTTTTTGGTCTTTTCCCTATTGATTTATAGAAGTTCTTTATATATTTTTGGCTACAAGTTCCCCTACTCCTAGTGAATCTAGTGCCAGGAAAAGGGAAGGAAGGAGAAGGTGGGGAGAGAGGGCAAGATCAGACAGCCTCATTTCTTTTTCTGCTCTTCAAAACCATTGTTAAAAAAAATGAAAAGCAAACCACAAACTGGAAGAAACTATTTGTAATGCATATATCTTTCAAAAGACTTGTATCTTGAATATATGAAGAACTCATACTTCAACAATATGACAAACCCAAGTTTTAAAAGTGGGCAAATCTGAACCCTTACTTCGAAAGAAGAACTGCAGCCCTACCTTAGATCATGCACAGAAATAAAGTTCAAGAAGGTCAGAGACCTAACCCCAAAGAGCAATATGTCAAAGTGTTTCAAGTAAATCATAAGAGAATGACTTCCTGACATCAGAAAAGGGAATAATTTTCTAAATAAGGCAGGGAAAAGATTGTTGTGGTACATATTTATGAAAGATTGCCATCCAGATTATATAAACAACACTGGCAAATTAATCTGAAAAATACAATTGAAAAATTGGCATGTATATTCCCAGCAACTCACAAGGAGCAAAACTTGAGTGGCCAATCAGTAGGTGAAAAATATATTTAGCCCCATTAGTAATTAGGGAAATGCACATTAAAGTCACAATGAGACATCATTTCACACTCATCAGATGGGCAAGTTATGTCTGCTAGCAGGGGAGGATGGGGGAAATGTAAGTAGGGGTGCAAATGGAGTCAACCAGCTTGGAAAAACAATTTAGCAATACCTTGCCAAGATGAACACCTCAGACTCAAAGACAAGCAGCTTCACTTCTAGGTGTCTATCCTAGAAAATTTCTTGTATATATGTGTGATGAGACATAGACAATGATATTTGTGTAGCAAAAAAAAAAAAAAGAAAACAATTGAATGGCTCCTTCATAGGGAGATGGATAACAAACAGTGGTTGATTCATACAAGGGAGTATTATACTATAAGATGGTTAAAATGATGAACTGGAACTACATATGTCAACATAGGGAAAACAAAGTATAATGCTTAGCTTTTTAAAAAAGCAGTTATAAAATGATATATAGATTGTTTCATATATGTGTATTTCTAACCCTTATTACTGTCACCGGAGAGTCAAACTCTGTAAAACATTTGAAAAGATTTAGTCTGAGTCAAGTATGAGTGACCATGGCCCATGACACAGCCTTCAGGAGACCCTAAGATCATGTGGGTGGGGCACAGCCTAGTTTTATACATTTTAGGGAGACATGAAATATCAATCAAATACATGTAAGATGTACATTAATTTGGTTCATGTCAGGCCTCTGAGCCAAAGCTCACCCATTGCAACTTCTGTGACCTGCACATATACATCCAGATGGCCTGCAGGAGCCAAGAAGTCCAGGGCAGCCAAAAAACCACAAAAGAAGTAAAACAGCCAGTTCCTGCCTTAACTGATTAACCAACATTACAACATTCCACCACCGTGACTTGTCCCTGCCCTACCTTAACTGATCAACCGACCTTGTGAAATTCTTCTGGACAATAAGTCTTATAATCTCCCCATCATGTACCTTGCACCCCCCTCCTCTGCTAACAATAAATAACCACCTTTTACTGTAATTTTCCATTACCTACCCAACTCCTATAAAGCAACCCCTTCCCCATCTCGATTCGCTGACTCCTTTTTCAGACTCAGTCTGCCTGCACCCAGGTGATCAAAAAGCTTTATTGCTCACACAAAGCCTGTTAGGTGGTCTCTTCACACAGAGGCACTTGACATTTGGTGCTGTGACTCAGATCGGGGGACCTCCCTCTAGAGATCAATCCCCCGTCCTCCCGCTTTTTGCTCTATGAGAAAATCCACTTACAACCTTGGGTCCTCAGACCGGCCCAGACAAAACACCTCACCAATTTTAAATCGGGTAAGTGGCCTCTTTTTATTCTTTTCTCCAACCTCTCTCGCTATCCCTCAACCTCTTTCTCCTTTCAATTTCCACGTCACCCTTCGATCTCTCCCTTCCCTTCATTTCCTTTCCCTTTCTGGTAGAGACAGAAAGGACCCCTTTGGTCTGTGGACCCCAAACTCCATTGCCAGTCACTGACTCAGGAAGACAGTCTTCCCTTGGTGTCTGTCATTGCGGATTATTCACCCGCATTCCAGAGGTGTTTAATCACTGTGGGGACACATGCCTTGATCCTCCATCTTGGTGGCAAGTACCACCTCCCCTGGGTGACAAGTACCATCCCCCCTCTCTCTGTGTCTCTACCCCCTCTTTTCTCTAAACTTACCTTTTTACTATGGACAACCTTCCAGCCTCCATTCCTCCTTCTTTCCCCTTAGCCTCTGTTCTTAAAAACTTAAAACCTCTTAACCTCTCACCTGACCTAAAACCTAAGAGTCTTATTTTCTTCTGCAACTCTGCTTGGCCCCAATACAAACTCGACAATGGTTCCAATGGCCAGAAAATGGCACTTTCGATTTCTCCATCCTACAAGACCTGGATAAATTTTGTTGAAAAATGGGCAAATGGTCTGAGGTGCCTTACATCCAGGCATTTTTTACACTTCGTTTCCTCCCTAGCCTCTGCTCCCAATGCGACTCATCCCAACTCTTTCTTCTTTCTCTCCTGTCCGTTTCTTCAGTCTCTATCGCAACCTCAGAGTACTCTGAATCCTCCTTTTCTGCAGACCCCTCTGACCTCTCTCCCCCTCCCCAGGCCACTCCTCGACAGGCTGAATCAAGTCCCAATTCTTCCTCAGCCTCTGCTCCCACACCTTATAATTCTTCTATCACCTCCCCTCCTCACACTCAGTCTGGCTTACAGTTTCATTCCACAACTAGCTCTCTCCCACCTGCCCAACAGTTTCCTCTTAGAGAGGTGGCTGGAGCTGAGGGCATAGTAAGGGTTCATGTACCTTTTTCTCTATCAGACCCTTCCCACATCAGTCAGCATCTGGGCTCTTTCTCATCAGACCCCGCTAAATATATACAGGAATTCCCATATTTGACTCTGTCCTGCAGTTTAACCTGGAATGACTTAAATGTCATCCTGATCTCTCCCCTCTCCCCAGATGAGCGGGAAAGAGTTTATGCCCTAGCCCAATCTCATGCTGACACCTGCTGGCATCATGTGCCAGATATCCAAGAAGGCATCAGGGCAGTTCCCCGAGATGATCCCCGATGGGAATACCAGACAGGCTCCCCAGGTATAGCTAGGCGAGATTACATGGTCTCTTGCCTAGTTGAAGGGCTAAAAAAGGCAGCATACAAAGCTGTTAGTGATGGCAAGCTTAAAGAAGCCACCCAAGGTAAAGACAAAAACCCAGCCCAGTTCTTGACCCGCTTGGTGGCTACCCTTGTACCCTCAGATGCTTTACAGCCCTAGACCCTGAAGGGCCAGAAGGCCATCTTATTCTCAATATGCATTTTATCACCTAGTCAGCTCCTGACATTAGAAAAAGGCTTCAAAAATTGGAATCTGGCCCTCAAACCCCACAACAGGAATTAATCAACTTTGTCTTCAACGTGTTCAACAATAAAGAGGCAGCCAAGCGGCAATGTATTTCAGAGCTGCAACTGCTTGCCTCTGCTGTAAGAGAAACCCCAGCCATACCTTCAGCACATAAAAACTTCAGAACAACCAAACGACAGCCTCCAGCTACTCCTTTAAGCCTTCCTCATGGACCTTGCTTCAAGTGTCGCAAAACTGGCCACTGGGCCAAGAAATGTCTGCAGCCCAGAATTCCTCCGAAGCTGTGTCCCACCTGTGCGGGATCCCACTGGAAATCGTACTGTCCAACTCATATCACAGCCACTTCTAGGGCTGTGGATCAAAGCTCTCTGGATCAAAGCTCTCTGGCTGACTCCTTCCCAGATCTCGGCTTAGCGGATGAAGACTGATGCTGCCCGATTGCCTCAGAAAGCCCCCTGGACCATCACAGATGCCGAGCTTCAGGTAACTTTGACAATGGAGGGTAAGTCCATCCTCTTTTTAATAGATACGGGGGTTACCCACTCCACATTACCTTCTTTTCAAGGGCCTGTTTCTCTTGCCCCCATAACTGTTATGGGTATTGACGGCCAACCTTCTAAACTCTTAAAACTCCCCCACTCTGGTGCCAACTTAGACAACATTCTTTTATGCACTCTTTTTTAGTTAGCCCCACCTGCCCAGTTCCCTTATTAGGCCAAGACATTTTAACTAAATTATCTGCTTCCCTGACTATTCCTGGGCTACAGCCACACCTCATTGCTGTCCTTTTGCCCAATTCAAGGTCTCTTTCATATCCTCCCTTTGTGTCTCCCCACCTTAATCCACAAGTATGGGACACCTCTACTCCTTCTCTGGCAACCAACCATGCACCCCTTACCATTCCATTAAAACCTAATCACCCTTACCCTGCTCAACACCAGTATCCCATCCCACAGCAAGATTTAAAGGGATGAAGCCTATTATCACTTGCCTGTTACAGCATGGCCTTTTAAAGCCTACAGATTCTCCTTACAACTCCCTTATCCTACCCGTTCAGAAGCTGGCTAATTCAAGACCTTTGCCTTTAAAGCCTACAAATTCTCCTTACAACTCTCGTATCCTACCCATCCAGAAACCGAATAAGTCCTACCAGCTAGTCCAAGACCTTTGCCTCATAAATCAAATTGTCCTTCCCATCCATCCTGTTGTGCCAAACCCCTATACTCTCCTCTCCTCAATACCCACTTCCACAACTTATTATTCTGTTATCGACCTCAAAGATGCCTTCTTTACCATCCCCTTGCATCCCTCCTCCCAACTTCTTTTCGCCTTTACTTGAACTGACCCTGACACCCACCAGTCCCAGCAACTCACCTGGACTGTCCTGTCCCAAGGTTTCAGGGACAGCCTACACTACTTTGGTCAGGCCCTCTCTCATGACTTCCTTTCTTTCCGCCTGTCTGCCTCCCACCTTATTCAATATGTTGATGACTTTCTTCTTTCCAGCCCCTCTTACCAATCTTCCCAGCAGAACACTATCCTACTTCTTCAACATCTCTACTCAAAAGGGTACCAAGTATCCCCTTCTAAGGCTCAGATTTCTTCCCCTAGTGTTACATATCTCAGCATAATCCTCCATCAACATACACATGCTCTTCCTGCAGACCGTATTCAGTTAATCTCCCAGACCCCTATCCTGACCACCAAACAACAACTCCTTTCCTTCTTAGGCATTGTTGGATACTTCCAACTCTGGGTACCAGGCTTTGCCATTCTAACCAAACCGCTTAACTGATCCCATAGACCCTAAGTCCTTTCCCCATTCTTCTTTTCATTCTCTCAAAAAGGCCCTAGAAACAGCTCCCACACTAGCACTCCCTGACTCATCTCAACCTTTTTCCTTACACACAGCTGAAATACAAGGCTGTGCTGCTGGAGTTCTCACACAGGAGCCAGGCCCACGACCTATAGCATTTCTATCCAAACAACTTGACCTCACAGTTCTCGGCTGGCCCGCATGTCCACGTATGGTGGCAGCCACTGCTTTAATACTTCTAGAGGCCCTCAAAATCACAAGCTATGCTCCACTTACCCTCTACAGTTCTCACAACCTTCAAGCATTAATATCCTCCTCACACCTTTCACACTTACTGTCTGCCCCTCGACTCCTCCAGCTCTATTCACTCTTTATTGAAACCCCAACAGTAACTATTGCCCATGGGCCTGATTTCAACCCAGCTTCTCACTTAGCACCCAGCACAAGTCCTGAGCCACATGACTGTATCTCCCTAATATACATAGCATCTTCCCCCTTTCCTCATATTTCTATTTTTCCAATCCCAAACCCAGACCACACTTGGTTTATTGATGGCAGTTCCTCTAAACCCAGCCAAATCTCGCCAGTTAAAGCTGGTTATGCTGTCATGTCCCATACCTCTATTATCAAGGCTGCTGCACTTCCTCCCTCCACTATTTCCCAACAAGCTGAACTGATTGCTTTAACCTATGCACTCTCTTTCACCAAAGGAATGAACATTAACATTCACACTGACTCCAAATATGCTTTCCACATCCTCCATAACCATGCTGCCTGTTGGACCAAAAGAGGTTTTCTCACCACACAAGGCTCTTCCATTATCAATACCTCTCTAATAAAGGCCCTCCTTAAGGCTGCTCTCTTGCCAGCCAAGGCTGGGGTCATTCACTGTAAAGGACACCAGAAACCAACTGATCTTATTGCTAAAGAAAATGCTTATGCCAACAAAACAGCCAAGGAAATAACCAATGCCTCCACACCTGCTAATATTCCAGCCCCCACTCCAGAAGGCCAGTATTTTTCTTTCTCCTTTATCACTCTCACCTACTCTTCTTCTAAAAACCTGCTCTACCAGTCTTTTCCAACTCAGGGCAAGTGGTTCTTAGATCATGGAAAATTCATTCTTCCATAGCTTAATCCAGGAGACAAAGATTATTTTACTTATCATCTCTCCTGCATAGGCTCTGCAATAAAAGCTATTGAACTTCTCCATTCAGACCGCTGCTCATACCTATGGGAAAAGGGTAATACAATAGATCATTGGCTTAACAACAGGGAATCCCACTCATATGACAGAAAATGGGGACAAAAAGCTTTGGTACATAAAACATTATTCCTTCCCTGGCCTAAAAACTCATCACCACCTACATTAAAGCTAATATGCCTGATAACTGTTTTTAGAGAACTTATTTTATTAGGGTAATTCCAAGCTCAAAAATGTGCTAACTGGCACCTTGTTAGCTACATAGACATGCACCCTAGACCTGAAACTTACTGCACTAACTGATTATAAAATTTTCTTTAAGGTGTCCACGCAGTCCCTGGTCATGCTTGAAGCAGTCCTGAGAAACATCACCCCTACCCCAATAATCCCCAGAAAAAAATGGTATTTTCTTTATCTTTTCTTATAGCTTTATATTTTATACATAAAAAGACAGGAATGTCAGGCCTCTGAGCCGATTCTCAGCCATTGTAACCCCTGTGACCTGCACATATATGTCCAGATGGCCTGCAGGAGCTAAGTCTCGAGTAGCTGAAAAACCACAAAAGAAGTGAAACAGCCAGCTCCTGCCTTAACAGATTGACCAAACTTAAGACATTCCACCATTATGACTTGTTCTGGCCCTGCCCCAATTGATCAATTGACCTTGTGACATTCTTCTGGATGATGAATCTTATGATCCCCCGACCAGGCACCTTGTAACCCCCTCCTCTGCTAACAATAGAAAACTACCTTTAACTGTAACTTTCCACTGCCTACCCAAGTCCTATAAAGCTGCCTCTCTCCTACCTCCCTTCGCTGACTCTCTCTTCAGACTCAGCCCACTTGCACCCAAGTGAATAAACAGCCTTGCTGCTCACACAAAGCCTGTTTAGGTGGTCTTCTCTACGGACACATGTGACAGTTCAGAAAGGTGGGACAACTTGAAATGGGGTGGGCTGGGTGGGGTGGGTAAGGGTGTTCCAGGTGATAGGTAGATTTTAAAGTTTCTCGTTGGCAATCGGTTGAAAGGGTCAAGTTATTATCCAAAGACCTGGAATCAATAGAGAGAAATGTCTGGGTTATGATAAGGGATTGTGGAGACCAAGGTTTTATCATGCAGATGAAGCCTCCAGGTAGCAGGCTTCACAGAATAGATTGTAAATGTTTCTTATCAGACTTAAGGTCTATGTTGATGTTAATTCCTATTAGCTCTTCCTGAAATCCAAAAGGGAGGCGGATACAGTGAGGCATATCCAACCCTCCCTTCCCATCATGGCCTGAACCAGTGTTTCAGGTTAACTTTGGAATGCCCTGGCCAAGAGGAGGTGTGCATTCAGATGGTTCGAGGGCCTTAGAATTTTATTTTTGGTTTACATTACCTAGAAAGAGAGAGAGAGAGAGAGAGTGAGTGTGTGTGTGTGTTGTTATGGATACACACATACTGGATTATTTGACAGACACTGGAAGGGCTCACTGAGCCTTCTTGGCAGCTCCCTGGGGACCTACCTGGAGCCTGGAAAGCTAAAAACAACATTTCCCAGAAATCTTTGGAGCCAGCTTTTGCAAGACACTTGGGGATTGTGAAGAAGATGCACCTGGGTAAGTGTTAGTGGCAGAAATGAGCAACTCGAGGCAGAGGCCATGGACAGGATGGAGCTCTTCTGGCAAGCACAGTACTGGAGCCATATGGCCCCTCCAGGGCGAGTGAGGTTCTGCATGTAGTCTAGTCCCCAGGTCACTCATGCTAAGCTGTGGTGGTAGGGGTGGTGGCAGCTTGCTCATGTGGCACCGTGGCTGTATGCGTGTCTCCTAGGGTAAGTGGCAGCGGTGTTAGCTCCGTCACTGTGGCAGGAGCCGAAGGTATCTGGGGTCAGTGACTTTATGTGACCAGTTTTGCAGAATAGTTGTCAGCCTTGTTCCTGGATTTAACCTAGAAGCTCTTCCTCTAGCCCTGCCAAGGATTCTTGAACTATTTAATACACCTTAGAAAATGCATTTTTCCTTAAACTATTGATAGGTAGAGTTATGTCTATTGTTTGCACCAAAGAACCCTGGCTTATAGAAGAGAGTGATCAGCCTCTACCTCAGAGTACTGATTGGCTCAGAAGAAGGAAATAGGGAAAGAAAATAGGGTGGGGGCGATGGAGCTTTGGGTATGTCACAATTTTTTCTTTGAAAAAGACAGGGAGATGTCTGAAGCAAATGTGGCAAACATATAGTTACTCTTTGAGGTGTTTTTTGTGGGTATCTGAAACAATATTTTTTGTGCTTTTCTAGATGTTTAAAATGTTTTATTATTTAAAAACAATGTTTAAGGCTGGGCTTGGTGGCTCATGCATGTAATCCCAGCACGTGGGAAGGCTAAGGTGGGTGGATCCCTTGAGCCCAAGACCAGCCTGAGCAACATGGCAAAATCCCATCTCTACAAAAAAAACCACAAAAGTTAGTTGGGCACAGTGGCACACACCTATAGTCCCAGCTACTCGCAAGGCTGAGGCGAGCAGCTCGCTCGAACCCAGGAGGTCGAGGCTGCAGTGAACTGTGATCACACCACTGCACTCCAGCCAGGGTGACAAAGCAAGACCTTGTTTCAACAGATAATATTATTATTATTAAAAATAATATTTATTAGTTATTATTATATATATTTATTATTTTTTAAAAAATACATACAAGTGATGAAGTAGGCAAAGATGTCGCTAAAAGGACACAAAAAGCAATGACTATAAAAGACTGACAAACTGAACTTCATTAAAACCAAAATTCATTAAAATCGAACGTCATCATGATAAACTTCTGTCCTGCTAACACACGATGAAGGCGGAAACGGCAAGCTACAGCTGGGGAGGATCTTTACAATCCATACACCTGGCAGAGGATATGCAGCCGAAGATGCTAGCAACGCCTACAAATCAGTCAGGAAAAGACAACCCAATACTGAACAGCACTTCCAAAGTGGATATGCACATAGCCAAAAAATACAGAAAAGATGCTCAGGATGGAAGGAGTAAAAAATTATAAGGAAAATATGTTGTATGTTTTATATACTAATTCGTTATTAGCATTCAACATATTTTACTGCAGTTTTTGATTAGGAAGGACATTCCTATGAAATAAAATTCAAAAGGTACAAATTAGCTCACAGTGAAAATGCCCTCTTTGCCCCTCAACAACAGTTCCCCTCCCTGGGTCATTGTTGCAAGTTCTTGTATGTCTTTTCCAGAGAGACTCTGGCATGTAGAAGTAAACATATACATGCTTCTGTATATTCATACATGCATGTATCCTCCCCTTTTTAAAACACAGACACAAACACTCCCAAGACTATACTCTTTTTTTTTTTTCACTTAATGACGTATCCTGAAAAGTCAGTCCACATCAGTACACAGTTTCCTTATTTTTAAAAATGAATGCGTAGGCCGGGCGTGGTGGCTCATGCCTGTAATCCCAGCACTTTGGGAGGCTGAGGTGGGTGGATCACCTGAGGTCAGGAGTTCGAGCCCAACCTGACCAACATGGAGAAACCCCGTCTCTACTAAAAATACAAAATTAGCTGGGCATGGTGGCACATACCTGTAACCTCAGCTACTCAGGAGGCTGAGGCAGGAGAATCCCTTGAACCCAGGAGGTGGAGGTTGCAGTGAGCTGAGATCACACCATTGCACTTCAGCCTGGGCAACAAGAGTGAAACTCTGTCTCAAAAAACAAACAACAAAAATGAATGCCTACTATCCCATCATGTGGATGTACCATGCTTTCTTTATGCAATACACTGGGCCTGTTTTTAGACTTTTTATTCCATTCCATTAATCTGGCTGTCAATACATTGCACAAATACATAGTGTTTCGACTGTAGTAGCTTTAAATATATGTTGATATGTGTCAGGGCTTGTTCCTACCAACCCCCGGCCATCGCTATTCTTTATCTGAATTTTTCTAGCTATTCATGTTTATTTTTCCATCTGAGCTCTAGAATCTGGTTCTTTTTTTTTTTTTTTTTTTTTTTCTTGAGGCGGAGTCTCACTCTGTTGCCAGGCTGGAGTGCAGTGGCTCGATCTCAGCTCACTGCAACCTCCGTCTCCTGGGTTCAAGTGATTCTCCTGCCTCAGCCTCCCCAGTAGCTGGGACTACAGGTGTGTGCCATCATGCCCAGCTAATTTTTGTATTTTTAGTAGAGAAAGGGTTTCACCATGTTGGCCAGGATGGTCTCTATCTCTTGATCTTGTGATCCACCCGCTTCTACCTCCCAAAGTGCTGGGATTACAGGCATAAGACACCATGCCTGGCTGAGAATCTGGTTCTTAAAAGTTCCTGTTGGAATTTTTCCTGGGATTATGTTAAATTGGTAGCCTATTTTAGGGAGAACAGATATCTTTTAGATATTTAGTCCTCCTGCCCCTGAACGTGATACACTTTTCCATTTATTCAGGTCTTCTTTTTGTTGTCTTTAGTGATGCTTAAAAGTTTGGGTTTTTTCACATAGATTTTGTGCATTTTCTGCTAAGCTTTTTCCTTGATGCTTAATCTTTTTTTATTGTTAGTAAACAGCTGGAGTCTTTCCTTCCTTCCTTCATTTATTTATTTAATGAATTTCCTTCTGTTGTGCAATGGCACGATCTCAGCTCACTGCAACCTCTGCCTTCTGGCAGTGATTCTCGTGTCTCAGCCTCCCAAGTAGCTAGGATTACAGGCGTGCACCATCATGCCTGGCTAAGTTTTTGTATTTTTAGTAGAGACAGGGTTTCTCCATGTTGGCCAGGCTGGTCTCGAACTTATGGGCTCAAGTGATCTGCCTGCCTTGGCAGCCTCCCAAAGTGCTGGGATGACAGGTGTAGGCCGCTGCGTCTGGCCTTCCTTTACATTTTCTAACTGGTTGTTGTTTGCATAGATGGTGGCTTTCGATTTCCATTTATCGATATTAAAGCCAGACACCTTACTGAATTATTTTATTAGCTCTAGTAATTTTTGTCAGTTAATTATCTTGTGTTTCTCATTTATGCAATCAGGTCACTTGAAATGATGATAATTTTACCTCTTATCTTTCAGTTAATAAGCCTCTAATTTCTCTCTCTTAACTACTGGTGTAGACTAAAACCACCAGAACAATGTTAAATGATAACAGTAATAGTATATGTGATTCTCTTATTCTTGAATTCAACAGGAATACATTTCATGTTTTCCATGTAAGCATTATACTGCCTTTCAGGTTGAGGTGGATATATTTGATCATGCTAAGAAACATCTATTTCTATTTCACTACAATCTAGTTATTATCCAGATGGATATTGAGTGTTGTTGAATCCATTTCAGTAGCTGAGGAAATGGATTATGACTTTTCTCTTTAAATCTATGACCACCAAGAATACATCTGCAGTTGAATGGGGTTGGGTTTATTGGCTCCTTGCAAGGAGGAAGAAAGTAAACCAAGAGGAACTATGGGGTGTCTCACAAGAGGGTGTTAAAAAGGACTTTCTATAGGACAGAGCTTGTTTTAGTAGATTTGGGGGAGGGTGCGAGAAAATGGGGATTTCCTCTCAATGGGATGATGTCGGGAAGTAGGGGCAATTCTATAATTGTGTATTTTTTAGTCAATTCTTATGGAGAAGACGTGAAGAATAGAGTGAGGCTAAAGCTATGATGGTGAAAAGCAGTAGTCATTTGTATCAGCCAGGATAGGGAGGTTTCCTGTGGTTTGGATAATGTTCTTGTTTTGTCTGTGCTCAGAGATCATTATGGAGTGGTCTTATCTCTGCCAAAAGACACGAGGGATTTCTGGGAGTACCACAAGCTAAGACAACCACATGGAACAGATTCTTTCCTGGAGCTTTCAGAGAGAGTACACCACCTTGATTTCAGACTTCTACCCTCCAGAACCAAGAGACAATACCTTTCTGTTTTTTAGGCTATCCCGTTTGTGGTATTTTCTTACTGTAGTCCTGGAAAACTAATAAAGATGCCAAGTTTAAAATGTACAGAGTTGCCAGGTGTGGTGGCTCATACCTGTAATCCCAGCACTTTGGGAGGCCGAGGCAGGCGGATCACGAGGTCAGGAGTTCAAGAGCAGCCTGGCCAATATGGTGAAACCCCGTCTGTACGAAAAATACGAAAATTAGGCAGGTGTGATGGCACGGAGCTGTAGTCCCAGCTACTCAGGAGGCTAAGGCAGAAGAATCGCTTGAACCTGGGGAGCCAAGATTGCACCACTGCACTCCAGCCTGGGTGACAGAATGAGACTCCATCTCAACAACAACAACAACAAAACAAACAAAAAAATGTACAGTTTTTCAAGATTCTTCTAGGGGGCCTGTGAGCCCAGAAGTTTGCTTTAGATCAGTGTTTTTCAAAAGCTTACATATACCGTGTGATTCTGATGCATTTCACTCCCTTAGGGGTTTATTTTTAAAGTCATTTTCTGGGCTCGTTCCAGACCCACAGAATGGGTGTGGGCCCTGTATTCTGCATTTTCAAACAAGTTTCCGAGGTCCTTCTACATCCCAAACCACTGCTGAAGTAGGTAGATACCTGGGCTGTAGACAAAAATTTGGATTTAATCTTTACCTGGTCTATTACTGAGCAAGTAAGAGTTAAAGTATACACTCTACTGGGAAAATCCCCAGTTCCAAGTCGAGTGACTCTGACACATATTCACTGCACAGCATTTGTAAAATTGGGGGTGTGGAACAGATTTTTTTTTTTTTTTTTTGAGACAGAGTCTTGCTCTGTTGCCCAGGCAGGATGGAGTCCAATGACGTGATCTCGGCTCACCACAAGCCCCGCCTCCTGGGTTCAAGTGATTCTCCTGCCTTGGCCTCCCGAATAGCTGGGATAACAGGCATGCGCCACCATGCCTAGCTAATTTTGTATTTTTAGTAGAAACGGGGTTTCTCCCTGTTTCTCAGTCTGGTCTCGAACTCCCGACCTCATGTGATTCACCTGCCTCGGCCTCCCAAAGTGCTGGGATTACAGGCATGAGCCACCACGCCTGGCCCAGAACCGACTTCTTAAGAGTCTGTCTAGCTCTGACATTCCACAAGGCTATGAAATGGTCCAGGAAGAGTTAGGGCAGGCTAGCAAATTCAGGTGCCTTTGCCTTTGGGAAGATGGAGGCAAAGCACTTTGTCCATCCAATTACTTTGTATTTATTTATTGTTTGTTTGTTCGCCCTGACTCCAGTCTTGACAATTACTCTACATTTTAAAACACTGTTGGGACTAACCCCACCAGCCTCTCCCCTGACCCGAGACAGAGTTAGCAGCTAATGTAGCTACTTCCCACTTTCTGTCACCCCTGCAAACGGGGCAAACAGGGATGCTGTATCTGGAAGCTCTAGAGGCAGGAGCCAGTCCTATTTATCCTTTTGTAAAACACCTACCAAAACGAGATGATTTTAGGTCCTCCCTCCTGAAACTCGGCTTGGCTGCAGTGAGAAGTTTTGCACCTACAGGAAGATCAGCATTTCCTTCCATTCGTCCTCTCCCAATCCATCCCTGACTGGTCTGTTGCCCTCTTTTGAGTAAGAAACTCCTTGTTTTAGAGTGTTTCTGGATTAATGCTAGAAAGGGACCAGCTCTGAGCCAATAGTATGGATCCCATGTAACAGTACTCTTACCAGAAAAGGGGTTTCATCCCAGACCCCAAGGGCAGGTTCTTAGATCTTGCACAGGAAAGAATTTAGGGTGAGTCGCAGAGTACAGTAAAGTTAAAATGGTTTATTAGAAACTAACCTCTTAGAGTAGGGTGTCCTCAGGAAGCAAGAGGAGGAATGCCCTACCTCAAATGTAATGCTTCCTTGTGTAGGATATTAGAGCTAAGAATAGTGTATTTTATTATAAAGGCTTGTGATCGGCTTGTGACAGACTATTTGTATTGTTACTCTCTTGTGCAATTAATTTCAGCAAACATTTATGAGTGGACTATTATCTTTAGAGCAAAACATAGTTTTAATTAAGAATGCCTTTTTCCAGGCTGGGTGCCATGGCTCATGCCTGTAATCCCAGCACTTTGGGAGGCTGAGGCGGGTGGATCACTTGAGGTCTGCAGTTCGAGACCAGCCTGGCCAATATGGCAAAACCCCGTCTCTACTAAAAATATAAAAATTAGCCAGGTAAAGTGGTGCATACCTGTAATTCCAGCTACTTCGGAGGCTGAAGCAGAAGAATCACTTGAACCCGGGAGGCAGAGATTGCAGTGAGCCGAGATGGTGGCACTGCACTCCAGCCTGGGCAACAGAGTGAGACTCCAAAACAAAACAAGAATGCCTTTTTCCATTAACTTGTTTCCTCAACAATAAACATCTTGTGATCAAGAGTGCTAACTTCCTGGGAATGCAACCCAGCAGGTCTTGCCTTCCCCAACCTTTATTTAGGATAGAGTCACTCTGGTTAGGACGCCTCTGACAGTACAACCCAAATCATTGGTGGCTCATGAAAAGAACTCACTCCTTGGCTAAACTTGAGTCAGTCTCCTCTCAGTCCTCTTTTTGAATAGGCCCTGACCCTGGGCTGGCCCTTAGCTCACTTAGTTCAGTTTTAGCAAGAATCCTGCTGAGTCAGTTCAGCAAAAATCCCCTACCCTTGGTATCTGATCACCTTGGCTTGCATTCAGCAAAAAATCTCCCTAGCCTTTGTGTGTCCTCTCAGTAATTTTCCATCTGCTGACCTCCACCCTGTTGCTTAACTATAAATCTCCACCTGTCCTTGTATTTGATGTTAAGCCTGATCTTTTTGCCTCTACTGCATAGCCCCTATTGCAGCTGTTCTTGAATAAAGTCTCTCACCTTAACAATTGTTTGAATAATTTTTCTTTTAGTCCCATTTCCTACTGTAACACACTGTGTGAGTCTCAGTTTTCTCATCTGTATAACGGAGGAAACTAATACTTCCATCTCTAAGGCATACAGAAGATCAAGTGAGATTAAAAATAACTTGGGTATGGCTGGGCAGGGTGGCGTACACCTGTAATCCCAGCACTTTGGGAGGCCAAGGCGGGCAGATCACTTGAGGTCAGGAGTTCAAGACCACCCTGGCCAATATGGTGAAACCCTGTCTCTACTACAAATACAAAAATTAGCCAGGTGTGGTGGTTCATGCCTGTAGTCTTAGCTACTTGGGAGGCTGAGGCAGGAGAATCGCTTGGACCCAGGAAGTGGAGGTTGCAGTGAGCTGAGATCACACCACTGCACTCCAGCCTGGGCAAGAGAGTGAGAATCCATCTAAAAAAAATAAAAATAAAAACAAATTACTTGGATAAAGTGTAAAGATAAAAATCACTATTCTTGGGCAGGGGTCCCAGCTGTAGCCCAAGCTGGAGAACTAGACTGGCTTGGCGTTAATTTGCTTGGGACAGGAGGAGGGTCATCTGAAAGAGATGGGAAAAGCTAAGGTTGCGCCTGGGAAGACTAGGGAAGCCTGCCCCCAGGACAGCCCCTTGAACATGTGCAACTCAGGAGGTGGAAAGAAATTCAAGGTAGCCAGGGAGACAAAAGTTGTTCATTTGGTGCACATGTGGAACCAACATGGGACAAAGAGGCATTTTGCGCTCGCCCAGAGAACGTGACTTCTTTGGCTCCCGCACAATTTGTAGCCTGCAGGAGTGGCAGAGTACCCGAGTGGATGCAGGCCCACGTGTTCTCTGGGTTGGGTGTTTAGAACTTCTGGGAGTCATCAGGCAGCAGGTATTTGCCCCAGTGTCAGAGGTGTTTAAACCAAAATTACTCCATCTTGAATAAGGGCTGAGTAAAATGAGGCTGAGCCCAACTGGGCTGCATTCATAGGAGGTTAGGCATTCTAAGTCACAGGATGAGATAGAAGGTTGGCACAAGATACAGGTCATAAAGACCTTGCTGATAACACAGGTTTCAGTAAAGAAGCCCGCTAAACCCCACCAAAACCAAGGTGGCAATGGGAGGGACCTCTGGTGGTCCTCACTGCTCATTATGCGCTAATTATAACGCTTTAGCTGCTAAAAGACACTCCTACCAGCACCATGACAGTTTACAGATGCCATGACACCATCGCGAAATACCCTATATGGTTTAAAAAGAGGAGGAACCCTCAGTTCCGGGAACTGCCCACCCCTTTCTCTGAAACTAATGAATAATCCAACCCTTGTTTAGCATATAATCAAGAAATAATCACAAAAATGGGTAACGAGTAGCCCTGGGGCTGCTCCGCCTATGAAGTAGCCATTCTTTTATTTCTTTGCTTTCTTAATAAATTTGCTTTCACTTTATGGGCTTGCCCTGAATTCTTTCTTGCATGAGATCCAAGAACCCTCTCTTAGGGCCTGGATCGGGACACCAGGAGACACCCTGGATGGGTTTCCTGAACCGACAGATGAGCCTTCCACGCGGGGAGACCTGGATTCTTATCGTCTTTGTGGCTCCTTCCGTTTGCACGTGCGGACGAGGCCCGGGTCGCACTCTGGTGGTCAGCCTGGCACGCACAGCACCGGCGTGTAGGGGTCCTTGGGTGCCACCGAGTCCAGGAGGAAATTTAGGCCGCCATCTGTCCGGAGACTGGCACATGTGACCACCCACCAACATGTATTGAATAAGGGCCTGGAGGTCCTTTCTCTAAGGCCGCACCGATAAACGATTACCAACTGTCAACCTCACGGCCCCTTCGCTTCCGGCCGCACTGCCGCGCTTCCTACGCCTGCGCACTCAGGGGCCGCAGGCAGGAGGAACGTACCAACTGCGGGGCGGGGGGTGCGCGCGGAGACCCCCGCGAGCTGCGTTCCCGGAAGTAACCCCTGGTGCATCCCGGAATCCAGGGCGCCCACTACGGCCTTTGGCCAGGACCTTGGGTGCGTTCCAGGAGCTCAGGCCTGCGGCGCTTGGAGAAGGGCGTTGGCCAACCCGTCGGGTGGTGGGCAAGGGGCCCAGGGGTCAGGGGCCGGTAAGCGGCTGGCGGCGGGGCTGCGGCTCTTACCTGCCGAGGAGGCGCCGGCTCTGCGGTGCGGAGTTGCGCCGGACTTCCCAGCTTGGCCAGTGGCTCCGCGGGCTGCCGACTCCACCCCTCAGGTAAGCGGAGACTGGGCCGCAGAGGTTCAGGGGAGGGGGCGGCTGTCGGGACCGTGCCGGCGCCGGGGGCCACCTCCTTGGCCAGCCTTGCCCCAGCTCCCAAACACACTGGGCGAGGCCAGAATCTTCCGGAACAGCCAGCGCTTACCCATCGCTCCCTCTGTGCAGAGAACTGCCCTGAAATACTATGATATTAACTCGTTTAACCCTAACAATCTCATGAGGCGGGTGCTGTTACTATTGCCATAGTGTAGACGAGGCTCTGATATGCTCTGACTCCATTGTTAAGCCCTAAGCTTCCAGAAAAAAGCAGAGTGCTGCCATGTCGTTTGAATCACATCTCACTTTGTGTCATTTTTTTTGCACAGTATGAAACCCAATGATGCATGATTATTATTCAAAACATCTTGCTTAGGATTTTTTTTTTTTGAGACGGAGTCTCGCTCTGTTGCCCAGGCTGGAGTGCAGTGGCGCGATCTCGGGTCACTGCAAGCTCCGCCTTCCGGGTTCACACCGTTCTCCTGCCTCAGCCTCCCAAGTAGCTGGGACTACAGGCGTCCGCCACCACGCCCGGCTAATTTTTTTTTTTTTTTTTTTTTGTATTTTCAGTAGAGACGGGGTTTCACTGTGTTAGCCAGGATGGTCTGGATCTCCTGACCTCGTGATCCGCCCGCCTCGGCCTCCCAAAGTGCTGGGATTACAGGCGTGAGCCACCGCCGCCCGGCCCGGCCGCTTAGGCTTTGTAGGTAGTCAAATTTGCATGTGGGACAAAACCCCAAAACACAGTGGCTTGCTCTCCTCTTTTCCTTTCACACGTTCATCTCTTCCAATCCCTTTCTCTCACCACCTTTCAATCTTCTCACAGATGTTGTGGAGGAAGATGAGACTTGTGGGCCCAGCAGGGCCCACTGCTGGGAGTGGAGTAGACACTCCCTCCCCCACACAGTGCTGGAGTTGAGAGCAGAGGGCGGGAGGGCCTGGGCGGAGTGAGGAGTGAGAAAGGCCTGGCATAATCATGGAATGCCCAGGGTGGGGTTCTACTTCTCTTGCAGGCACAAGAGAAGTAGAAGAGTGGCCCCTTTCCTTCTGGGCACGCACTTGGGAAAAGGCTTGGTAAGACCAGTAAGAAGAACGTGTCTAATTTCTTGAACCAGTGTGCGGAGGTGCTTCCCAGCCCCGGCTAAGCCAGGTCACTCAGCCAGCCGCTGGCTGCCTTTACAGATGTACGGCTCCCCCTGAACAATCAACACGCCTGGCTCTCAGGCATAAGCTGCCTCACTTCCCTCCTGCACTGCACTCCAGGACTTGCCTGTCACCAGATCCGTCCTACTTCCTCTGTCAGGAAAAATAAGATTTCTTCCTGGTCTCTGAGGCCGATCCCTTCCACCGCCTGTGCCCTGGATCCCTTTCTCTAGGAGCTTCTCTTCCCTGTGTAGTTAGCCTCCTCGCTCTTCCCAGGGCATCTTCTCTCTGTTTAGGGACCCAGCCAAGCCTTTGCCCTCCCACCCCCACCTCCAGCATTCCTGGTTCCTGCTTCTCCCCTACTTCCTGCTGGACCGCGCACTGAAGGGACCTTTGACCCCGTTGACCACTGCTTTTGGAAAGTCTTTTCTTGGTTTCCCTAACTTCACTTTACTTTGGTTTTTCTTTGTCTCTCTCCTCTGCCTCTCAGTCACCTTTGAGATCTGCTCATCCTCTCACCTCCCTGTATCGTCAGCATTATCTGGGCAGCACCCTCTGGTGTTTTCCCTCAGTTTCTCTAGAAACTTGCCTGAAGATTTGCCCCAAAATAGCCCACATGGACCTGTATGAGTAAAGAGGATCACTATGGAGTCTCTCTCCATCGTTTCCTCCTCTTCCACTCAAGGCTTAGGCGTGGGCCACCTCCTGAACAGCTCTCCCCACAGTCTCCTCCACCCGCTCTGCCATCACCCCGCCCTGCCATCACCCTGGCCTGGCCCTCTTTCCCTTTTGCCTCCCAGGGATGTGCCTGCTTCCTGTGAGGTCTGGCTAGGGCGCTTTCCTGACTGCCGCCCACATGATCGACTGTGGGCAGGCGTGCAGCCCAAAAGGCCATGCCTCAGCTTAGAAGCCCTTGGAATCTTGTCTTGTTGTGGTTGTAGGCCTCCAGTGTGTTGTCAGCTGTGGTGATGTGTGTCACAAGTAACTTCTTTTTTTTGAGACAGGGTCTGGCTCTGTTGCTTAGGCTGGAGTGCAGTGGTGCGATCATGTCTCACTGCAACCTCCACTTCCCTGCTCAAGCCATCTTCCAGCCTCAGCCTGCCAAGAAGCTGGGACCACAGGCATGGGCCATCACAGCTGGCTGATTTTTTGTGTTTTTTTTTTTTTTTTTGTAGAGATAAGGTTTTGCCATGTTGCCTAGGCTGGTCTCAACCTCCTGAGTTCAAAGCAGTCCACCCACCTTGGCTTCCCAAAGTGCTAGGATTACAGGCGTGAGCCACCACACCCAGCCACAAATAACTTCTTAGTAATAAAGTACTGGAATTTGTCAATGACTTTCTTTTTAAAATTTACATTTTAGATTCATTTGGATTGAAGGTTGACTCTCAACAGTGCCAGCTGCACTGTCATCCTGAAGTACTCCCGTGGAAGGGAACATGGTGGTGTTACTGTTGTACCAGTGATGACACAAGATCCCAGATCTCCCTGATGGGTCTGCGGGGATTGAAGATTGTGAAGCAATAGCCTAAGGTAAACAACCCCTTGCAAGATAGTATTTCTCAGTAGGTCAGCCTGGGGGCCCCCCAGGGATCCCTCCCTGCCTCGTAGCACCGTACCCTGCTTTCCCCCTGGTCTAGTAATGAGCCCATTTCTAGGTTGTCATCTCATCCTGAGCCCCAAGTGCCAGCCAGGCAACTACTCTCTTCTATTCATATCTTGAATGCACAGTGCTGGCTCATAGTAGACATTTGATGACTTTCTATTAAATGATTGAGTGAATCAAGAGTATCTACAGAGTATAGCATTTATGATGAGACAAAGCTAATTGGGAAACAGAACAAGATTGGTGTCCTGGGGTAACTGAATAGGTCTTAAGATGAAGATTTTGGGGTGTGCTAGGTGCAGTGGCCCACACCTGTAATCCCAGTACTTTGGGAGGCTGAGGCAAGGGAATTGCTTGAGCCCAGGAGTTCAAGACCAGCTTGGGCAACATGGTGAAATCCTGTCCCTACAAAAAACACAAAAATTAGCTGGGTGTGGTGGTGCACATCTGTAGTCCCAGCTACTTGGGAGGATGAGGTTGCAAGGATTACTTGAACCCAGGAGGCAGAGGTTGCAACAAGCTAGATCATGCCACTGCACTCCAGCCTGGGTGACAGAGCAAGACCCAGTCTACAAAAAAAAAAGATTTTGGAGTGTGACCCTGTTCTGCAGACGGCCTGTGGAGGCCTGGATGTTCACACTCTGAGGTTGCAGTTTCCTCAGTCATGAAGTGTGAGTTAAGTCCCCTCCAGTGTGACATCCGAGAGCAGTTGTGGGCCCAGGACAGCAGCCTGTGTTTCCCTTGCAGCTTTACCTAGCCCCTCCACAATCATCACCCTGCAGTAGGCCTTCAGTTCTTGGATTTATTGGTGGCTGAAAGTTCTTGCGAGATGGGCTTGAAGCTGTTGCCACTTAACCCTTCTGAGGCTCTTCTGGCTGGAAGGAGCTCCTCTTTCTGTCCAGAGTCTTGCTTGAGCCTTCTTAGCCGTCTTGTCACCTGTTATATAGGCAGCCCTGCCATCTCTGGTGACTCTTTTTAAACATTACCCTGGTGAGTAATGTTTAACATCACTCATTGTCAGATCTTTTTTATCTTTTTTTTTTTTTTTGACTTTCAGTACCAAAAAGTCTTTATTCATTATATCTTTCCAGAGAAAGGAGAAGGGAAGTGAAAAGGGTCAGCATGTGTGTTACAAAGTGATTAGGAAATGGGAAAGGAAGTACCTGGTACAGAAAAATCAGTCATCCAATAGATGCATCCCAGAGATGGAGTAGCCAAAACCCAAGGGGCTTGGTCTCCTGCAGTTCAGGAATGAGGGGCCAGGGATTAGGGAAGGTACAGGCCTTTCTACCCTCCCTCCCTGCCCCTAAATTCAAGATTTCACATAAAGCTTTGGTTTCTAGCATTAAACATGGGGTTACATTCATCTGTCTCCTTTTAAACAATCTTATAGCCACTTTGACATAAGTTCTTGCGCTGGGCCGGGTGTGGTGGCTCACCCCTATAGTTCCAGCACTTTAGGAGGCCAAGGAAGGAAGATTGCGTGAGCCCAGGAGTTGGAATCCAGCCTGGGCAACATAGTGAGACCTTGTCTCTACAAAAAAATAGAAAGAATTAGTCAGGCGTGTTGGTGTACACCTGTAGTTCTAGCTACTTGGGAGGCTGAGGTGGGAGGATTGCTTAAGCCTGGGAGGTTGAGGCTGCAGTGAGCCAAGATTGTGCCACTCCACTCCAGTCTGGGCGACAGAGCAAGACCTGGTCTCAAAAAGAAAAAAAAAAAAAAGGTTTCTTGCACCTACACAAAATTCCCAAGTGACTTGGATATATACTCATATTCCTTTGCCTGGTCTCCTGACCCCACTTCTATGTGGAAGCCCCTGGTCGCTTCTCCCTCCTTTGAGATTACAGATTAAGTAGGTTTGATCCATCCAAATAAAGCAGTATCTTAAGTGTTTGGGGTGAACCACATTGACTCAGGTTGGGAACAAGAGATGGAGGGTTCCTAATTTCTTCAGGTTGTTCACATACATCATTTAAGAGTTGCAGAGACAGCCCAAGAATTCAATATATGCTTGTGTGGGTATGTAGGTTTTCTTTTGGGGGAGGTGGATAGAGAACTAGGTAGGATAGAAGTCAAGTTTTTAGGGCAGAAGATCTGGTCCAAAATAGGAAATAGAGGAAGGGGAACACAAAGAAAGGATAGTTCAAGATCCTTACTTCAATACGAGGGTCCCCCAAACTCATGTTTTACATCCTTTTTGCCTGGTTCAGAACTTTCTGTAAAGATGCCTTGGCCATTTTTCTCTCAATACAAAAAAGTTTGTAAACAATAAAACCCCAAAAGAACATGGAGAAAGACCAACTTTCTCCATGTTTGTATATTTACACAAACTAGGCCACCTAGCAGTCACCAACTGCTACAAAGTCCAGACAAATACAGGAACTAGAGGGGGCAGCATCAGGGGAAAACAAACCCAGGATCAGATGTGCACCCCTAAACACGTTCTATCACACTCGTCCCATTTCAGCCTAGCAAGGGAGGTTCGTGGTGATCCTACAGGATGTAAATGAGGCCCCCTTTTCTCCTTAGTTACCATGATACTGAATCAGCGCTGCAGCAGGGCAGGACGCCGGCTGTGCACACCACATGAAGACGCCCTCCCTACGGGGCTTCCTTGAACCCAAGAATTTGGAAAAGTTAAGAATTTTAGTCCTTGCTTCATATATCCTTCCCTGGACAGCACAGGAGGGGTACAGGGGCACTGGTCTTAACATTTAGCCTTCCCAAGTCACGTTTTTTATGAATACACACACATACCCCCTGTTGTGGATGGTAGGCCTAGCCCAATCCAGTGGAGGATGGATCTGGGGTATGAAGCAAGTCCCATGCCCTAGGATTAGGAAACCCTCACCTAACCTTGGTGTCCCTGGGTGTCTCAGCACCTTAGTCTAATTTTCAGTCTTCCAGTAGCCAGAGATCAAGTCTTGGGCAATCCAGTTGAACCCTAGTCTCCTATGAGACATTTTCAAGGTGGGGGAGTTTCAGGAGGACACTATGGCAGAAAAAGCAAGTCTCTGGCAAACATGCAGTTCAATAGGCTGGGTCTTCCATTTGGTTGCTCTTCGTGGTTAGAAAAACAACCAGGAGTATTCCTGCTATGCAGGCCTGGAGCTTCTGCTGACTTATCCCTGAGGTTGCTCGGTACCTGAGAACAGTAAGGAGTAAGGGACCGAGATTAGAATAGACAGCAGCACAAACAACATCAAGGGGAATAAAAGCTAAGATGCACTGGAGATATCGGTAACACAGCCAGTGCTGTGGGCACCCGGGAGACAGGGACCGAGGTGCAGTATCCAAGGGAGCAAATCAGTCCCATCACACTGGCCCGGAGCTGGGTGGGGTGAGTGTGGGAGCCGCAGGTCTGCAGCAGCCCTCGGCCACCCTGTCTGCCTGGGGTGAGTGTGGGAGCTGCAGGTCTGCAGCGGCCCTCGGCCACCCTGTCTGCCTGGGGTGAGTGTGGGAGCCGCAGGTCTGCAGTGGCCCTCGGCCACCCTGTCTGCCTGTCTCCGCCACCCATTGCTTGGGACAGTTCCCAGCACCCTGTCCCAAGAGTGGGCTGTGAGGAAACAAGATGTGAATAAAGCCCGGCCTGCCCATGAGGGACTTCCTCCCTCAGAAGGTAGTGGCTGTGGGTTGGGTCCATTATCTGGTCTGATGCTTGCTTAATCATTTCAGTCCAGCATGGGAAATATTATGATTACCTGTCCTTCTTAAAAAGGAAAACAACTTCCCTGTCCAGGCCACTTTTGAAAGCTGGAGGTTCTAGGGGTGGTGCCTCAGACAAAGCACGTAGGCTTCTGAGCGATTTCCTCCAGCCACCCTCGTTTGCATTTGGATAGAGCTTGGTTGGAGTTCCTTTGCCTCCCTGCTTCCCACACCAAGAGGGTAGAAGGGCTGATGCTGGGAACCATGCTCTGGGTGCGAGGCCTGCCCCTGGAGGGAGCTGCAGAGGACTGGCAGCTGGAGGTGCTGGAGCAGGCCAGCCTGTGGCTGGGCCATGGCTCCCTGCGGGCGGGCTTACTGGTATCGAGCGGCTGCCCCAGCCTGGAGCAGGTGGCCAAGGGCGAGGGCTATACCCATATCCATTGTTTCACCCACTGCCTTGACTCCCTGGTAAGAAACTTTCTGTGTCGCCATCACAGTGTCCAGATCATCCTGGGCACTGCCAGGGCTATCTGCAGCCATTTCTAAAGCTCTGTGGAGGCCCGGGGGCTCCTCACCCAGCTCCAGCGCCAGCACGCCCTCCCGGCCCACCAGCCTCTTGAGGAGCTCTTGGTCCACTGGGTCTCGGCCTACCACCTGCCAGAGTGGCTGGTGGAGCAGCAGCAGCCCCTTCAAGAGTACAAGGGCAGGCACCAGCTGGGGAAGGCTGGTGTCGCCTTGTCGGCCACATTCTGGAGCCTGGCAGACAGCCTCAGCAAGCTCCTGCAGCCCTTCCAGATGGCGGTCCGCGAGGCGAGTGTGGTGCAGGCCTCTCTGAGCCAGGTGCTGCCCCAGCTGCGCTCCCTGCACATCTTCCTGGAGCAGGTTCACGGACACTTTCAGGAGCAGTGTCGGGGAGGCGGGCGCAGCCATCCAGCTGGCTAAGGGGTTGGCCCTGCAGCTCTGCACCGACTGTCAGCTCAATGAGCTCTTCTACCGCGAGGAGTTTGTGCTGGCCACTTTGCTGGACCCTTGCTTCAAGGGCAAGATTGAGGCCATCCTTCCTGTGGGGGCTGACATTGACCACTGGAAGCAAGTCCTTGTGTACAAGGTGAAGGAGATTAGGGTGTCTGAATACTCTTTGACCGCCCCCAACCCCCAGCCCCCTGCAAAGCCCCAGGGGTCTGTGTGTGGACCCCACCAGGGTAGCCAGGAGCTGCGGGGTGGAGGGGAAGAGCCGGGGGAGCCTCTGCAGAGCAGTGGCTGCTCTGGGGCCTTCCTGCTGGCCCAGAGGGAGAAGGGCTTGCTGGAGAGCGTGGGGCTGCTGGCCTCCGAGAGGAGTGGGGACTCGCTGTCCACCAAGAGCCACTGGGCCAGCGTCATTGTCAAGACGTATCTGGGAGAATGAGACCGTCGGAGCCCAGGACGACCCCCTGGCTTCCTGGGAGAAGAAGCAAGAAGCCTGGCCACCATCTGTCTGTCTTACCCCCGACAAGAGGCTTCTCTGAAAGCATGTTTGCCTCCCTGAACAGCCCCACCCTTCTAGAGCGAAACTCTTTTCTCAACGTGGAGGCCATTGAGCATACTTGAAGACCAACCTGGAGCAGTTCCCCAACTACACCCCGCCTCCCCTCATCTGCTCTAGTGGTGACCTGGCCAAAGGGATACAGGCCCTGCAGTCCGCTCAGGGTGGGATGGCAGACATGGCAGGTGCCCGTGCTCACTCTGCCCGTGAACTCCTAGAGAGCCCCTGTCTGTAGTAGGTCAAAGCAGAGAGCCGGGTGTTGCATCCTGGGTGCCACATGCTGATGGCCAGAATCTTAAACCTATTTGGTAAGAAAGGGTCAGTTTCTCACTTGACAGATTGCCATATTTTTTTTTTTTCTGGGAGATGTCATTTTCCATCTCCCCATTACTTTCTTTATGTCTAGCAGTATGTGCCGAGAAGAGGCTTACTCTCTTTGTAGGTGACTGTGCATTTTGTACTACGTGGCTTTGTACATGTGATGCTCTGTTAAAACATAAGTGGGTGTGAAGGTCCTTGAATACACCTTGTCTGTGTGGAGAAGTGGATATATGCCCTTAAGAGGCTTGCTTTCTCAAAAAGTGGCCAAGGATGTGGAGTGGGCGTGTGCTGGCAGGTAGGATATGTCCTCAGCTTCTTGGGGGCTGGGTAAGCTATTGCAGCACTTTCTGAGGCTTGCAGTGTAGGGAGAAGGAAATCCCAAGGTAGAATAGCCATTTCCAGAGTGCTCACATACCCCACACACCAGTCTTTTGGGGGGTATCGGAGTAGCCAGAGAACCCGACTGATGGGACTGACCAGCTAGCTAGGAGAGCTGAGATGCCAGTCCTCAAATGGTGTTCTTACCAATAGTCTATTTCCAGACTGCTGGAAACCTTGGGGTTTCTTCCTCCAGTGACAGCAGCCTCAGTAGCTTTTCTGGGCTCCCAGCGGCCGGCTGTACACCCCACCTGCCATCACCCTTGCCCCTGCTTGTCGTGGACCACTTTTAAAGGGGAAGTTCCTTATTTGGAAGAGAGAAAGGATGTGTGTAGCACACGCATCATGGATTGCTCAGAGTTCCTTTAGGGCAGAGCTGAGGGCCTAGGATCCAGGAACCAGTGGGATTGGACAGGAGAAGAAAGAAGGGGGTGGCCCGTCAACCCTGCAAGACTTGCATCCAGGTAGCCTAAGGGTTCCTGGTCACTGGGTAGGGTGGCTGCTGAGATGCAGGTTGGAAGAGGCAGGGAAGGCTCCAGGCCTAACTTGCAGCATGTCACTGGCCATGGAGGTGAAGGGACAGACTCTCCCCTTACTGGCTGGCAGCCCCAGGAACCTGTTCCCTTGCCTCTCCCAGATGAGTTGCCAGCCCTGTGTTTCACTATGACCAATTCATTCTGACATCTGGATATTACTGAAAATGTAAGGAAGCAGGAAAAATTAACTATACTCCTTTCATTCAGAGATAGCCTCTATCAATAGTTTGACATTTTTCCCTCTTTTACATTGAGATCATACCCTAGGTACTGTTTAGTATGTGATATTTTCATTTTCACAGTATAATAACTGCACCTGTTATATAAAGTTTTGTAAACATTTTTAATGACTGGAATAGTATGATTTGAATTAAAGTCTGGCCTCCAGATTGCTTAGATCACTCCACTGCCTGTAGCACTAGGAGTGGGAGTGGAGTGCTGGGGACACATTCACAGGTGATAGGAGGCCGGGTTTGTCTTGCGGAGCGGCCTTACTACTGCCCCTGCCTCTGATGCCATTGCATCTGGATAGGAGGGGCAGGGCTTGCTGGACCTCTCCCTGCAGTGTCCTGCACCTTACTCGCAGGATCCTGACTCACATGTCGGAGCGCGGAGGATCCGGGAATGTGATGCATCCTCAGGTTGCCTTAGGCAGCGTGCGTGTCTGTGCTTCCGTCCTTGAGCAGTCGGAACTGTTCTTGGAAGTGGCATCGTGGCTCTGCTGTGTGGCATCACTGAGCGGGCTCATGTTCCGGGAGAGGACTGGTGAGGCAGCGAGGCTCGGGAGAAGAATGTGAGAAGATTGGGTGGGGGTGAAAGGAAGAGGGTGAGAGAGCTTGATGGCACCAAACCAGGGGGCTTGGGCTCTAGAACCTTCACTTTCATCTAGGGGCAGTTTTGTCCCCCAGTGGACATTGACAATGTCTGGAGGCGTTTTTAGTTGTTCCAAGTGGGGTAAGGGGAGTGGTTCTGTTGGTGTCTAGTGGACAAAGGCCAGGGATGCTGCTCAGCACCCTTCAATGCACAGGACAGCCTCCACAACCAAGGCTTAGCCTGCCCAGATGGCAGTAATGCCAGGGTTGGGAACCCCTCTTCTAGAGCGTTAGAGCCTCCAGTCCACCCCAGGCTGCTCTGGGTTGAAGCATTCCTCCCCCTAGACTTAGCTTTGCCCTTTGCGCATCATTTCCCAGGTAGAAGACACTCACCAAGGCCTGGGACCGTCTTCCCTGGTTCTCAGTCAACCTCCCTCAAAGGGCCCAAGTGCCATCCTTGTCACCAGTCCTCTTTCCAGACTCTCTTGCTGGGCCAGGAGGTCTCTGTTCCCTTCATTTCCATAGTTAGGAAAAGGATGGCTCCCACTGGAGGAGTGCTGAACCTGGTGGACGTGCGGAAAGCCATCCTCCTTATGTCTGCGGGCAGCCTGATGTTAGTTGGGGCTGCACAGGTGGGCACCGGCTGGTTCTTGGTCTTACTGGGCTACCTGTTTGCAGTGTGCAGCTGATGGACCAGAAACACAGCAGAGGTCACTGACCCCCAAGAGAATGAGGGTTTTGCACAACCCATCACCAAGACCCAGGCGGCCTGCATCGTGGTGAGGGCAGGACGGGGCCACACTGGTGCAGGGCTGTGTGTTGGAGGGCAGCAGGGAAGGGCTGATTTGTGTCCCAGTGGGGTCTTTCTGCTCCGTTTCCTCTTCTGTAAACCATGTTCCTGGTGTGAGCATGCACAGTTGCCTGCCTCTGTCTGCCTGTGTCTTTGGTCTCTCCCTTTGCTGAGCCATCATCTCCATCTAAAAAGCCACTGACCCAGTTCCTCAGGGCATTCCCTTAACCTCTGCAGTCCCACTCTGGCCTCACCTGTGCCCAGGACTGCTCATCCAGTGGCTGTCTCCCCAGCCTCATCTCATCTGAGTCCAGTGGGGCATCCTAGCAGTGTTGGTCTCACTCCTTAAAAGCCTTCCATGTTCTCCTCCCTCTGGCTGCTTGGCAGAATCCTTCACAGACTCATTCATTCAGCCTCATAGGTTAGCCTCCACCTCTGCTGCTCGTTGTGTACAGGACATCTTCCACATTCACTCCTGAAATGGTGGGTGGGTGGGAGGGGTGCCTGCTCCTGGAGAGAGGCCTGCGGGTTCTTAGAGAGCTCTGTGTCCCCAGCATGGTTGGCCCTGTGCACTGCATGCCTTCCTTGATGCCAGCTGCCATCTCCCTGCTGATGGTGCCTGGATCCCTCCAGCCTGGAGCTCCAGCTGCCTCCTGAGCCCCATGCCACACTCACTCAAGCTGAGTGCTGTGTAGCTGGATGTCTTCTTGTCTCCAACCTGTCCCACCTGTATTTCACATGCTTGAGAAGGGAGCCCCAGTCCAGGTGGGGTGGCTCATGCCTGTAATCCCAACACTTTGGGAGGCTGAGGCAGGTGGGATCACCTGAGGTTGGGAGTTCGAGACCAGCCTGGCCAACATGGTGAAACCCCATCTTTACTAAAAATACAAAATTTAGCCAGGCATGGTGGTACATGCCTGTAATCCCATCTACTTGGGAGACTGAGGCAGGAGAATCACTTGAACCCGGGAGGCGGAGGTTGCGGTGAGCTGAGATCACGCCATTGCACCACTGCACTCCAGCCACAGCAACAAAAGTGAAACTCTGTCTCAAAAAAAAAAAAAGAAAAGAAAGGAGCCCCTTGCATACAGTCACCCAGCCAGATTCCCCAGTTGTCCTAGACTCTTTCTCCTCCTCCTCATTGCTTCCTGCCCTCCTTAGGGCCTGTATCTTTTGTTTTCATAGCAGACATGTTTCTAGTACCTGGTACTCCTCCTGCACCCCCCATCTTAGGGGCCAGAGCAGCTTTAATCAAATGCAAAGTTGATTGCATCACTCCCTGTTTACAAACCCCAAAAGATTCCATTCCCATGGAGGGAATCCACACTTCTTGGCAGATGCTTCCAGTTCCTTTTGGAAAGAAATGAGGTATAAATAAGAGAATGAACTGGAGTGTTGCCGACTAGAAGGGAGCTAGATAAGGAAATGGGGGCCATAAGCACAAGGACTCCCCTTCCCAGACGGGGTGGAGAGGACAAAAGGATGGCAAGACTGTTTACATCCTCGCTAGCTCCCTGCTTGGGAACATAGTAAATATCTTTGTTGATGGTGTGGGAGGAGCTAAGTGGACCACGCTCTGGGCCTGGTTTCCTTGGAGAGGGGAAAATGTAAAGTGTTGATGTGTAAACTCAGACTCGGGAGTCGCCGACACCCTGCATCAGATCTGCAAGGCAGGCATCACCCCGCTGGCCTGGGTGAGACTCCTGGGACTGGACCTGGCCAAAGTCTGCCAGGTTGGGAAAGCTGCGCTTGGAAGAGGTCTGTTATTTTCCTTCCTGCTTAAGTCTTGCGGTCCCTCCACCAGGCCACCCCTGCTTTGTGCCACAGTCATGCACTGGCACCTGGACTCACCTGGTCCTGCAGCCCCTGGCAATTTGATGTGCCCATCCTGGCTTTTTGGAGCCACCCTCCCCTCCAAGACAGCCTGCCCTTTGGGAAATTTATGTTGTATTTGCAGCTGGCACCATGCTGTCTGGCACATATACCAGTGATGTTCCATTGATCTGTCCAGCAGAGGCCAGAGTAAAAGAGCTAGCTTTGGCGGGCAGTGAAGTGGTAGGAGCAAGGGTGTGGGACCTAGCCGGGCCACTTACCCCAGCCTTCCCTGACCCTTCGCTACCTTGACCTCAGTTTCCTCCTTTAGGACTAAAGGCCAACTTCTTATGCTTTACATCTCCAACCGGAGGCACCAGTTGACCCATATAATCTGGAAACAAGTTTGAATTCATTGCTGTTAGAAAGAATTGCAGTAATACTGACTGAA
Source organism: Theropithecus gelada (assembly GCF_003255815.1). Taxonomy (NCBI): domain Eukaryota; kingdom Metazoa; phylum Chordata; class Mammalia; order Primates; family Cercopithecidae; genus Theropithecus; species Theropithecus gelada. Next base: position 174,343,614 of record NC_037670.1, read on the forward strand.
TCAAACAAGGCACATGTGCTCTCATTTGCGTTACATATATATTGATTATCCCAGAAAGAAAACAAACTGGTGATGGTGGTTACCTATTGCCTGTTCAAACATAACGGCTTAAAGTACACCCCCAAATTAATAGGGATGGATCGTGAGTGGTTACTGAAAAAGTAAAATAATGATGTTTTGCCCCTAGTTTGGATTTAACAGAAAGAACTGGTAACATTGGGCCTGAATCCATCCAGCATGGCCCTAAGCAGCTGGGGCCAGTCTGGGCTGCTCCCATTGGGTTGGGTCTGCACCCCATCCCTGTCACTCAGATGGTTTTTGTGGGCTGTGTCCCAGCTTGGTCTTCAGGTCTTGCCTGGCCGAGATTGTTGGTTTTCATGGTAAAAGCAGGGTCAGACTCCCTGCCATCACCTGCTGCATAAGACACAGAAAGTGCTGCCTGCTGACTGACTGTCTCTCCTCAGGGACTGGCTGGCTTCGTGCAGGGAATTGGAACCAGGCCTCCTGGCACTGGCCTGGGGAGAGCGGAAGGTGCCTGCTTCGGGGCAAGCACCAGCTGACCCCCAGTGGAACCCCGTGACAGTCCTGCCAGGGCCCAGGCCATCCCAGCCGACTTCCATCTCATGGAGCCTCCAGGGGAGAAGCCGGGAGAGGCTGGCGGGCTGCAAATCACACCCCAGCTGCTGAAGTTGCGCACAGGCGAGTTCTCCCTGGAGTCCATCCTGCTGCTGAAGCTGCGTGGCTTGGGACTGGCCGACCTGGGCTGCCTGGGAGAGTGCCTGGGCCTGGAGTGGCTGGACCTATCAGGCAACGCGCTCACCCACCTGGGCCCGCTGGCCTCCTTGCGCCAGCTGGCTGTGCTCAATGTCTCCAACAATCAGCTGACGGGCCTGGAGCCGCTGGCCACCTGTGAGAACTTGCAGAGTCTCAATGCCTCAGGCAACCTACTGGCCACCCCTGGCCAGCTGCAGTGTCTGGCTGGGCTACCGTGCCTGGAGTACCTGCGGCTCCGAGACCCTTTGGCCCGGCTCAGCAACCCGCTCTGTGCCAGCCCCTCCTACCGGGCTGCAGTCCGGGAGCTGCTGCCTGGCCTGAAAGTCATCGATGGTGAGCGTGTGATTGGGCGCGGTAGTGAGTTCTACCAGCTGTGCCGAGACCTGGACAGCTCCTTGCGTCCCAGCTCCAGTCCCGGCCCCAGAGCCACCGAGGCCCAGCCCTGGGTGGAGCCAGGCTACTGGGAGTCCTGGCCCAGCCGGAGCAGCTCCATCCTGGAGGAGGCCTGCCGGCAGTTCCAAGACACACTGCAGGAGTGCTGGGACCTGGAACGCCAGGCCAGCGACAGCCTGGCCCAGGCGGAGCAGGCACTCAGCTCTGCGGGCCCCACCTCTTCCTTCGTCTTCTGAACGTGGCCTATGGCCCAGGACAGCCTGGTGGGTGGCCTCTCTGCCCCCAGCTCCCCTCCCTGCCCCCACACTCGTCTTGGTTGCTTCACCCTGGTTACTGGCCCTGCATGCTGGGCTATTGCTTTATCCCTATCCTGAGAGCAGCCCCTCCCCATGATCCCTCCACATGCTGCAAGGAGGCACTGAAGGGCCTTGAGCAGGTGTAAAGGCTCTCACCACCCGTGCGCCTGTGTCCGCAGCTGCTACCACTCCGGGCTGCTCCAGCCTGCGACTTGGTGGAAGGAATTACTTCCTCCTGAGACTACAGGCGAGAAAGGTAGGGATGGGCCAGCCTCTCCTCCCAGCTGTTGGGAGAGAGTTGGCAGGCTGAGTGACCCAGAGCACTCCTGGAAGCAGAAGCGGGACTCCCCTGCCTTGCAAATGTGCCTCTCCAGACTGCTACTGTACTCCTTCCTGTCCCGCCCTGGCACCTTCTCTGCCCTTTCTCGTCCACACATCTATTAAATGCTTCTGTTTCATTTGCATCCCTGCCTGGCATTTCATGGGGGCACTTCTGGCTCTGGAGCACAGGAGGCTCTGCAACCCTGCCCACAGGAAGGGTGCTGTCCCCCTGCCTTCTTTGGCCGCCTCTGAGCTATGTTGAGGAGGAAGGCATGCAACACAAGGAGCTGAGAGGCAGCTGGGAGAGCAGCTTTATTATCATGGCCGGGGATAGAACAGGGTACTCTCCTGGGGGTCTGGGGTCTTCCACTGGTTACCACCGACAGCGGTCCCAGAGGCACCATGCAGCTCTAGACAAAAGGGAAACAGGTTTGGGAGTGAGGGAGGTTGCTTCGGCCCCAGTTCCAGCTTTCCTCCTAGGCTCCTGACCTGTCCCCTCCCAGGCTCCCAAAGCCCAGCCCAGCCCCTCAGCATTCCCAGGGTTGGCCCCATCCAGATGGTGCTCTCTGTCCCCTGGTGCCTACCAGTGCTGGCTCAGCTGTGGGGCAGGGCCTTGGAGAAGGCAAACTGTCCAGGGAAGTAGAAGCTGTGGGGGTCCTCACCAGCCCGCTGCACCCTGATGCACTGGGTCTCCTGGTGCTCCTCAGGCTCCTGCCAGGACCCACAACTGTTCAGGCAGTATAGGAGGGGCAGGCAGTGCCCGGGAGAGGGGAAGGCCGTGCCAGTGGAGGGCTGCCAGCATCCTGGGCAGGGCCCACCTGCACGTCCCCTGGAGAACGTCCAAACCAGGCATAGCGCTTTCTAGCCCCCACTCTCCCTCCCCCTTGGCCAAGCTTCTGCCTGGGGACTGGCCCATAGGCTCAGCTTCCATCCATCTTCCCAGCCCTGTCCCCACCTCTGCACCTTTGCCCCTTCTTACCCGCAGAACCTGTGTCTCTATGGGACAGTGGACCATCCGGCCCAGAACTTTGCCCTCAGAGCCCAGTTTGATGCAGGCCAGGCATTTCCGTTTCCTCTGTGGGGGAGGGGGGAGCATGGGGTGAGCAGAGGAAAGGGGTGAGGGAGGCCTGGGCATCATGAGGGTGGGAGCCAGGGCTGCCCATCATGGGACCAGATTCCCAGCTAGGCCCTCGAGCCCAGGAGCAAGAGGTCATGCAGGCCAGCAGGTTTTAGGCACAGCCCACCCTAGAATGTCAGAAGTCAGACCCATGCAGTTTTCAAACTGTGGAACTTTCGTGTGTGTGCAGGCAGGAGTCCTTCCCAGATGGGTTGTGTGGCACATGCATGAACACGCATGTATGTGGTTTGTATGCAGGAGTGTGGGTGGATGGGTGTGTGATGTATGCATGGACGTATCTACTTGTGCTCGTGTGAAGGCAAGAATCCTCCTCCGATGGGTTCTTCCCACCCAGCGCCTCCAGAGTGGCTCAGCTGTCACCTATTCTGTTTATTACATTTTCTTGTAAGATTTGATTTGAGGTTGGTGAATCATTGCTATAATCCAGTGCCCTCCTTGAGCCGACAGAGGGAACTGGAGCCTTTACAGAACCTGTAATACAGAGCCCAGGCAGTACTCACAGAGTGGGAACTAGAACAGTCACTGCACTCCCATCCCGGGCATCACCCCCATGCTGGAGGGTTTGCCCCCACTGTGGCTGATGACTGGAGCCCTGCTAGGCTAGGAGGACACCAGACACATCCACACAGCGAGCTCCTTCCACCCAGGCCCTGAAGCTTGAGAGAGGAACTCAGACAGAAGTGAGCCCTGCTCTGATGAAGATAAGTCCAGGGGTAACCAAACCCTCTTTCTGTCTGCCAGGCCCCAGCTCCCCACCAACCACCCTCACAACCTTGGGCTCAGGCTGAGCTGCTCCACCTCTAAGGAGGCTCCTCACAGTGGGGTCTCTAACCTCAGGGCTTCTTAATAGACCTCCCAATTCCATGCAGGCACACCCAGGCATGTGCCCCATACGCCAAACCCCAAGTCCGTGAACTCACACCCAGCATGCGCCCATTGCTCTCACACCCCTTCACTCACCCCATTGGGCCTGACTTTGCACTCGGGTTTCTTCCAGTCCCTCTTCCGGCAGCTTGTCTGCTGGAGCTTAAATTCCAGCCTCACAAATATTCCAGCTGGGAAGTGCTGCAGACAGACAGGCAGAGGATGGCTGGTAACCAGCTGAGCGTGCAGAGCAAGCCCTGGTGTGACCCGCGCCCCCCTCACCTAGTCACATCCCAGCAGGTTGGACTGGGGCCTTTTCTCCAAAGGGCTGGGGCTCAGAGCCCAAGCACTTCTGTCTCGCTTCCTGGGAATGCGCTGGTCTCCTGGGATGCGAGCCTCCCTGCTCCCGCCAGGGCCACGCTACTCACCGTGTCCACGGCGCTGTCCACACCGGTCTCCTGGAAGGCCCACTGCACGGGTGGGTGCTTGTGAAATTCCTCCAGGGCCACCTGCAGGCCCCGGCGCTGGGCTTCTGTGAGCTCGGCGACGCCCACGCCCACCGCGCCCAGCCACAGGGCCAGCGGGATCAGCAGCCGTCGCATGCTTCCGTGTCACTCCGGCCCTGCGAAGCGGGTGTGCGCCCCTCAGCTCTCCGAGCCAGCCCGAGCCGCCTCCTCCCGCGCCCTGCTCCCGGGGGGCCAGGCCTGTAGAACGCTGGGCAGAGGTGAAGGAGCCTGGAAATGGCCCTTTCTCCAAATTGATCTTGGGGTCTTCCTGGTCCTCTCCGCTCCCTTCCACCCTGCCCGCGCTGTTCCCTGGGGCCTGCAGTTTTAGCAAAGTTCCCTGCCCACGCCAGGAATCAGTCAGTTCCCACTCCCACCCTCCACCCCTCATCTTGCCCTTTCTCCCTCTCCCTGGGTCTCTGACACGACCCCCTCTCCTCCCTGCCGTCTCCGGAGCCCCTCTCTCCTTTCCCTGCTCAACCTTCTCCCAGACCGCGACTCCCTCCCTGTTCAGAATCACCGTGCTCCCACGGGGTCCCCAGTCTCCGAGGTCCAGGCCAGCCAGGGGGAGGGGCAGGGGTCGGAGGTCGAATACTTTTGGGAGGATCTAAACACGTGGGAGGGCCCGACGGGTGGGAGCCGCGGAAGGCCTCACCCTCCCGCGCGGGGGCTGCCTCGGGCCACCAGCCCGCCCCAGTCGCTAGGAATGGGCGTCTCGCGCCGCCCAGCCCTTGGCTTTCCCGCTTCAAGCAAAATCTTCCCTCCTTCCTCTTTTTTCTAGGGCCTTCCCCATGACCCCTCTCCCAGCCCTTCTGAGCAGTCCTCTGATGCATGACTGGGGCCACCGGAGGGGCTGACCCTCCCGGCGAGCCCCGTCGGTCCTGGTGGTCTTGGGACCGGAAAGAGACAGATGTGGAAACCGAGGCCCCTCAGTGAAGAGCTGCCAGGGTGGTCGCCTTAGACCAAAGGCGTTCGTCATTCCGCCTGCGCAGCTGCCCCTCCGCCCGGCTGCCGCCCCAGCCCGCTTCCCCTCCTCACGTATTTCCCTGCGCCTGGAGGTCTCCCCTGACGGTCCCGCAGCTGAAATCTTGGCCTCACTGTCCGCCTCTTCCCGCTTTTCTCGCGGGGTGGCCCCCACCTCCTCCCACCCCCACCTCCTGGACCCCCTCCAGCAACTCCAGCTCCTCCCCTGCCCCGTGGGACCGGCCTCTGGGGCGGGATGCCGTCCCGCGCCCTTCCTCTCCATCCCACCCCTCTCCCTCCCCTCAGTCCAGCCCTCATGACCCTGACCCCGGCCGCGGCTGCAGGCGGCTAGCCCGGGCGCGCAGCCCTTGGTCCCACCTCCCTCTGGCTCCGGCCTGACCATTCCGCGGTCTCGGCCGGCCTGGGCCTCTTCTCCGCTGCTCTGCTCCCCCAGGGGCTTTCTGTGCCCCACTCCTGCCCAGGCAGGGCTGCCCTGTCTTGGGTCCTTTACGGGGGACCATTCCCCAGCGTCCCTGAGACACTCATCCTGGGATTTCTTCCCCGAAATACAGACATCCTCAAACCAAATGAGACCTCGATGAGGTCCCTACCCCTGTCCCCGCCTCCCACTCCCTGAGCCACACTGAGAAGGAAGGTCTCTCCTTTAGGGAGGACTCTGGCGCCTGCAACCTTGATGGACAGCAAAGATGTCCAGTGTGGATCCTGCATCTGCCTTTCCTGACCATTCCTCGTGTCTCATTATCCGTGGGGTAGATTCTCATGGGGAGTGGAGGAGCCTTCCGGTGTGGCGGAACAGCATGATGGAATTCATAAAGTGAGAGGAAACCCAAGGAAAACTGTCCAAATAGCGGCTGGACTCCGGGGTATGCTGGAGCAAGGACGAAGAAGCTCTGGGACTTTGCATGTCAGTAACCACCACCACCATGCCTCTGGTTCCCACAGCACAGGGATCACCTGAAGTAGAGGATCTCATGTAACTTCATGGCTCTCTCTGAACTTCTGTTTATCTGTAAGATGGGGATCAGAAACTGTCTTAAGGAGTTGTTTTGAGGATTAAATGAGGAAACATGAAAAGCAACTGATGTCTAGTACCGGGCACAAGGCTTTTGTCCCCTACTTATGCACCCCTGGCCAGGGTTCTCCACTTAGAGCTGAAAGCTTCCTTAACAGTGTGCTCTGGGGGCACCAGAAAGAAACTCGACTTCCATTAACCACTTCCGGGTGCGTGAAATCCCACCACTACTTAGGGCAGTTCACTCCCCAGCTTGAGCTACTCAGACTTCCTTAAGCAGAAAGAGATGGGATCTGCCTTCCCTGAAAGCTTTAGATGGGGTTAGAGAGAAAAGATACACCCAAAGATCTTTCCCAGCCCAAGAACTTGAAGGAAACCAAAATATTTCACCCCAAAAAACACTTATTTGACCCAAGGTGGCTGTTCAGAATGGCCGGAAATAGAAGAATAATGAAAAAGCTGTCTTTTGTGGAGAGATTTGCATCTGTAGAGGAAATCTACATTGATGTAGCCAGGCTTTCTGCGAGGCCCTCCCTTGTCTGGATGTAGGAAAGAGTAACTGAGAGGCTGACAACCTTTACAGGTCTGAAACAAACATTTACCCTGTATTCCTTCTGAGGGCTGCTACCTGTGAGGTGTCATCTGCCTAACAAGACTCCCTTTGCCAACCAGGCCTCCTCTTCCCTCCCTTCCATAACCTGTCTTGCCACTATCTGAGCCCCCATATATGTGTAAACTCAAATGGTGGATAAGCTTCTGTATCCCATTGAGGGGTTGGGGTAATCACTCTGTGGTTCTCTCTCATGCATGTTAATAAACATTTCCTGTTAAAGCTGAGGCAGGAGGATTGCTTGAGCCCAGGAGTTTGAAGGTGCAGTGAGCTATGACTGCGAAACTGTACTTCAACCTATCTGGATAGAGCAAGACCTTGTCTCTAAAATCTATTTTTAAAAATTATTATTATACTTTAAGTTCTAAGGTACATGTGCACAACATGCAGGTTTGTTACATATGTATACATGTGCCATGTTGGTGTGCTGCACCCATTAACTTGTCATTTACATTAGGTATATCTCCTAATGCTATCTCTCCCCACTCCCCCCACCCCACAACAGGCCCCGGTATGTGATATTCCCCTTCCTGTGTCCAAGTGTTCTCATTGTTCAATTCCCACCTATGAGTGAGAACATGTGGTGTCTGGTTTTCTGTCCTTGCAATGGTTTGCTGAGAATGATAGTTTCCAGCTTCATCCATGTCCCCACAAAAGACATGAATTCATCCTTTTTATGACTGCATAGTATTCCGTGATGGATATGTGCCACATTTTCTTAATCCAGTCTATCATTGATGGACATTTGGGTTGGTTCCAAGTCTTTGCTATTGTGAATAGTGCCACAATAAATATACGTGTGCATGTGTCTTTATAGCAGCATGACTTATAATCCTTTGGGTATAAATGGGATGGCTGGGTCAAATGGTATGTCTAGTTCTAGATCCTTGAGGAATCACCACACTGTCTTCCACAATGGTTGAACTAGTTTACAATCCCACCAACAGTGTAAAAGTGTTCCTATTTCTCCACATCCTCTCCGGCACCTGTTGTTTCCTGACTTTTTAATGATTGCCATTCTAACTGATGTGAGATGGTATCTCATTGTGATTTTGATTTGCATTTCTCTGATGGCAAGTGATGATGAGCACTTTTTCATGTGTCTGTTGGCTGCATAAATGTCTTTTGAGAAGTGTCTGTTCATATCCTTTGCCCACTTTTGGATGGGGTTGTTTGATTTTTTCTTGTCAATTTGTTTAAGTTCTTTGTAGATTCTGGATATTAGCCCTTTGTCAGATGAGTAGATTGCAAAAATTTTCTCCCATTCTGTAGGTTGCCTGTTCACTCTGATGATAGTTTCTTTTGCTGTGCAGAAGCTCTTTAATTAGATCCCATTTGTCAATTTTGGCTTTTGTTGCCATTGCTTTTGGTGTTTTAGATATGAAGTCTTTGCCTATGCCTATGTCCTGAATGGTATTGCCTAGGTTTTCTTCTAGGGTTTTTATGGTTTTAGGTCTCACATTTAAGTCTTTAATCCATCTTGAATTAATTTTAGTATAAGGTGTAAGGAAGGGATCTAGTTTCAGCTTTCTACATATGGCTAGCCAGTTTTCCCAGCACCATTTATTAAATAGGGAATCCTTTCCCCACTTCTTGTTTTTGTCAGGGTTGTCAAATATCAAATGGTTCCTTGTCTCTAAAATATAAATAAATTAATTTATTCTATTAATCTGCCTTTCATCAACTGATTTTTCAGTGTGAACCTTCAGAAGGCAAAGGGGAAGTTTTCCCTTGCCCCCACAGACCCATGCTGGGGGATGTTCTGAGGATGGGTGAGGAGAGAAATCTTCCAGGACAAGGTGGGACTTGAGCTGAGCAAAGCAGGAAACTCATACTGACTTTGGTGGGGGCTGGGGGGAAAGTTGCATCAGGCCTGTTGCAGGGGAGGTGAGGCAGTCGAGATGGGGAGGTAGGTTGGGAGCAGGGTGGAAGGAGTTGGTGAGGGAGGAGCCAGTCTGGCTGTACTTAAATGGCCACACAAAATTCACTTTGGGTGTAGGTATGTGAGGTGCACCCTAAAGAGGTGGATGGTGTTACTGCAGAGCACTCATAGGTGTGGATGTGTGAAAGGACTACTTAGGGCATATTCATGAGCTCATCTCCAGGTAACATGTCCCAATCCAGGGGAGCAACAACAGGACTTAACTATTTAATGATGGTTAATGATCCTCCTGGTCATCACAGCTAAAAAAGTAGACTCACATATCTAACTTGTTCCAAGTTTAGTTTTCCAATAACTGAACTGAGTACCAAAAAATATTGTCCTTTAATGTTTGCAACCACATTGACAAAAATAGTTTATTTCTTTTAGAAAAAGTGATTTGACTTTGAAGCAAGAGCATATCAGTTGCAAAACTATACCTATTCAAGTTAAGTACATTTGCCAACTTGTGTCAGTTTGGTACCATTAACATAAATTCAAAAATGATATTGCATAAATTCAAAAGCCACTCTAAATTTCTCAATATCAACTAAGTATTCTTTAAATTTTTCTTGAAATATTGCCAATTTACATAATGCTGTATATTATAATTAAAACCTCTGTATGTTGATTCTTGTGACAAAAGTATGTAAATTGTAATTATTTGTCACCATTATGAAAATATTTAATTTGAAATGCTTATATTTGTCTGGCTAGGTCACAAATGAGGTTTCTTTTCCCTGGATATTCAAATTTAGCCCATTTATATGTAGTGTGATATTGGTGAGAAAATACTGACTTTTTAATTTTTAATTATTGAATACTTGGGTTGAGAGTAGTGACTCATGCCTGTAATCCCAGCACTTCGGGAGTTCAAGGTAGGTGGATCACTGAGCCCAGGAGTTCAAGAACAGCCTGGGCAACATAGAGAGAGGCTATCTTTACAAAAAAAAATTTTTTTTAATTAGCTGAGTGTGGTGGCACTAGTCTGTGGTCCTAGCTACTCAGGAGGCTGGAGTGGGAGGATCATTTGAGCCCAGGAAGTCAAGGTTGCAGTGAGCTATGATCATGCCACTACATGACCCTCCCACCTCAGCCTCCCAAAGCGTTGGGATTATAGGCTTGAGTCACCACTCTCAGCCTTGGCCACAGAGCAAGACCTTGTCCCCAAAACAAATAATAATAATACTTATTATTGTATATTTGGTAGTCATGGTTTCTGTCTCAAGAAAATCTTGGAGTTAGTTAAAAGTACAGTAAATCTTAGAAGAATTCTTCCACCACCCTGAAAATGATCTTTGGTAAAGAAAAGATCATTAAATGCATATATTTCATTGCTTTCAACAGTTCCATAAAACCAGCAATGATTCACAGCATTTCCACTTAAATACTGAATTAGTTTTAATGGATGTAGCCATGAGACTTGCATAGAATAAATGTCAGAAAACTGAGCACAAGTATCTTCAATATGTACCCTGAAGTGAAATGAAGCAACACTGGAAGCATCAGTCTCTTGTTTTAGCATTCCATTAAATACCTCAGTCACACCAGCCACATGGCAAGTGTTCCTAAACCTGTGGCAGGTGGGTACCATATTGGATAGTGCAGGTAGGGCATGTATTATCAATTATGTGAGTAAAAACTAAAACTAAAAATGAACAAATTTGTGTGTTTGTAAATGCATGGAATGTTTCTAGAAGGGAAAAACAAGAAACTTGTAACAGTGTTTGCCTATGAGAAGAGGATCTGTCCAGCTGGGGAAAACAGAGGCAGGAAAACTGTACTCCCTTTGTACTTTTAAATTTGTATAACTCATGGATAATTTGTCTATTAAAATATAAAAATAACTTTTAAAACTATTTTTTGAGACAGGGTCTTGCTCTGTTGCTCAAGCTGGAGAGCAGTGGCGCAATCTTGGCTCACTGCAGCCTCAACCTCCTGTGCTCAAGTGATCCTCCCACCTCAGCCTCCCAAGTAGCTGGGACCACAGGTGCATGCCATCATCCTAGGCTAATTTTTTTTTTTTTTTTTTTTGTAGAGATAGGATTTTGTCACATTTGCCCAGGCTAGTTTCAAACTCCTGGGTTCAGCAATCCACCCACCTTGGACTCTCAAAGTACTGAAATTACAGGCTTGAGCCACCATAGCTGGCCTTAATACTTTTAAAATCAAAAAACAAAGCAATAGCATTTTCTTTTCTCTTCTTTTATTTTCTCTTTTTTTGAGACAAAGTCTTATTCTGTTGCCCAGGCTGGAGTGCAATGGCATAATCAGAGCTCACTGCAGCCTCCATCTTGTAGGCTCAACTGATCTTCCTGCCTCAGCCTCCCAGTAGCTAGGACTACAGGACCACCTCACCCAGCTAGTTTTGTTTTTTTGTTTTTTTGTTTTTTGTTTTTTGTTTGTTTTCAGGAAAGAGGAGGTCTTGTTATGTTGCCCACACTGGTCTTGAACTTCTGAGCTCAAGTGATCCTCCTACCTCGCCCTTCCAAACTGCTAAGATTACAGGTGTGAGCCACGGCACCTGGTCCCAACAGCATTTCTGAAAGCTCACTCTGACTGCTGTGCGGAGCGGATAAGAGGGAATAAACCTTAGCAGGAGACAATTGTGATTGTCCAGGTGAGAGACGAATGTGGTTGGGACAAAACTGGGGGCAGTGAAGATGGGAAAAACAAAGTCCAGAAATACCTTGGGACTAAAGCACCAGGGTTTGGTGATTGATCAGATGTTGGGGTCGAGGTCAACAGAGGGGGTGAATCCCAGGTTTCTGGCTTGAACAGCTGTAGGCATGGTGATGATCCTCAGGGAGAGAGGGACTCAGGAGGGCAGTGAGGAGAGAAGTGTGAGGTGTCTGTGGGATATGCCAGTGGAGATGTTGAGTGAGCAGGGCTGGTGGAGCTCTGGCTGCAGATGGGAAATTGTGTTATCTGCATGCAGATCGAGATCAGAGCAGAGATGAGATTGGGGATTGGAGCAGGAAGTAGCTAGCCCTGGCGGAAGAGTGTGAGGAGGGAAGAGGTTAGGGCCTCACTGGGAGGGGATCCAACATGGAGTAAGAGGGGTGGGTGGATGAAGATGAGCCGGTAGGAGCTCAGTGGCAGGTCAGGAACATGTGGTATCACAGAGGTGGGGAAGGGGATGTTGGGAGGGGGAGGTAGGACTGGCAGTGTGTGCCCAGAGGTTTAGGAAGATGATGCCAGAAAGCACTGGACCTAGTGAGGCCAGGAGTGACTTTAGCAAGAATTGCCTCAGTGCGGAATGAGTGTAGAAGCACATGGAGGGCAGAGGGAAAGAAGGAAAAAGATGCATTAACCAATAAATGGTGTTGGAATATATGGCTAGCCTTGTGGAGGAAAATGATTAATGTTGGTTCCTGCCTCGCTTTTTACACTATAATAAATTCCAGATGAATGAAATTAAATGTACCAGATGACAACTTGAGGATTTTATTCATTTGTTTGCTTAATAACTTTTTACTGGGGAAGTATAATACAAAACCCAATGCCATAAGATTAAAGATTGATGAATTTGACTTCATGACTATCAAACATTTCTCCATGATAAAAAAAAAAAAAAATCAGCATAGGCGGGGCATGGTGGCTGGCACCTGTAATTCCAGCACTTTTGGAGACAGGCGAGGCGGACGGCTTGAGCCCAGGAGTTAAGGCTGTTGTGTGCTATGACCACACCTGTGAGTAGCAGTTGCACTCTAGCGTGGGCAACATAGCGAGACTCCATCTCTAAAAAATAAAAAGATAAAGAAAGAAAGATATAAAGCCATGTATCCAATGTGATATGTTTCAATTTGTGTAAAAATTAGGAATGTGCACACATGCTTACACATCGCATTGGGTAATTTTGGAAAGATTTACAAGGAACTTGCAAGAACAGCAGACTCTAGTGAGGCTAACTGCAGGACTACAGGGAGGAGGAAACTTTCAGGTCCTTTTTTTCTCTTTCTTGATTTTTTACTGCAGTTTTAAGTTTACAAATAAACTGCACAAAGTACAGAGGGTTCCCCGTACCCCCACTGCCCTCCCAGTTTCTCTTATTATTAACATTTTTGCATTAGTGTGGTAGATTTGTTAAAACTGATGAACCAATATTGATACATTATTATTACCTGAAGTACAGTTTACATTAGAGATTGGTCCCTGTAGCACATTCTACAGTGAGGTGTATCCACCATTACCGTATCATAGGAATTGATTTCACCCTCCTAAAAATCCTCTGTGCTCCACCTGTTCATCCCTCTCTGTCCCCAAAACCCTGGCAAATACTGGTCTTTTTACTGTTTCCATAGTTTTTCCTTTCCTAGAATGTCTTATAGTTGAAATTAGTTTTTACTTCCTTTTGAAATGCTTGAATTTTTTTTTTTTTTTTTTTTTTTTTTTTTTTTTTTTTTGAGGCTGAGTCTCGCTCTGTCACCCATGCTGGAGTGCAGTGGTGCGATCTCGGCTCACTGCAAGCTCCGCCTCCTGGGTTCAGGCTATTCTGCTTCCTCAGCCTCCCAAGTAGCTGGAACTACAGGCACCAGCCACCATGCCTAGCTAATTTTTTGTATTTTTTAGTAGAGACGGGGTTTCACCATGTTAGCCAGGATGGCTGACCTTGTGATCCGCCCGTCTCGGCCTCCCAAAGGGCTGGGATTACAGGCATGAGCCACCACGCCTGGCCTAGCTCTTTCCTTTTTAAAAGCTTATTCCTACTTTTAAAATACCATCCTATAAATATAGTATTTCTTTTTTAAAGTTCCATTCATCTCCTTATTTCAGCTGTGGTTTTGGTCTTTCATGTTGGAGTCACTCCTAAAAAGCCTAATTGAAAGCTTCATGGGAAGGTGGGGCCCTGTTAATTGATGGGTTGTGTTGTAGGGTGATCAAGTAGTGAGGCTGATTTTTTGTTTATTTAAATGATCCCAAATGTCAGTATTACCTACATGTCTTTGGGCCTATGCAGTTTTTCCAACAAAGAATCCTCAGAGCTTTTGTCACCACCAGGCTGTTTGTGTTCTGGAGGCCAAGTGGGGTCAGGAGGCTGACAGCCACCATTTAGCACAGGGACTTTGACTTTACCTCCCTGTATGAGCCTTTGGCTCTTACCTGTTCCATTCCTGCAGAGTATACTCTGGCCTCCTGCAGCAGTGGAGCATTGCAGGGGGCGTTCTCCAGTGTCCCCAGCTTCACTCTGTCTCTCCTGCACCTTGTGTCTCTTGGTTCAGACCCGTTTCAGGGGTCAATGAATTCAATTATCTTACCCCCCGCCGCACCCCACCGCAGGGACTCTGCTCTGCTCAGTCCATTACCACCATTGCTTCCCCACCATCTTTCTCCTTGTGAATTTTGCAATCCCAACACTTTGGGAGTCCAAGGCGGGAGACCAGTCTGGGCAACATAGTGAGACCCCATCTCTACAAAAAAATTTTCAGGCCGGGCGCAGTGGCTCAAGCCTGTAATCCCAGCACTTTGGGAGGCCAAGGTGGGTGGATCACAAGGTCAGGAATTCAAGACCAGCCTGGCCAACATGATGAAACCCTGCCTCTACTAAAAATACAAAAAATTAGCTGGGTGTGGTGGCACGTGCCTGTAATCCCAGCTACTCGGGAGGCTGAGGCAGGAGAATCTCTTGAACCCAAGGCGGAGGTTGTAGTGAGCCGAGACTGCACCACTGCACTCCAGCCTGGGTGACAGAGCAAGACTCCATCTCAAAAATTTTTTTTTTCCAAAATTAGCTGAGCTGAGTGTGGTGGCGCATGCTTATAGTCCCAGCTACTCAGGAGGCTGAGGTGGGAGGATCACTTAAGCCTGGGAGGTTGAGGCTGCAGTGAGCCGTGATCACACCACTGCACTTCAGCCTGGGCAGCAAAGCAAAACCCCATCTCAAAAAAAGAAGAAAAAAAAAAAAAAAAAGGAAAGAAGGGAAGCCTTAGATAAATTAAATTTAACACAGCTAACTGAGCAAAGAAAGAACAATTTGTGAATCTAGTGTCCCCTGAACCAGAAGAATAGGTTCAGAGAGACTGGAGCTGCCACGTGGCCAAGGAAGATTTATGGACAGAAAAAGGAAAGTGACAGAAAGAAAACAGAAGTGAGGTACAGAAGCAGCCAGATTGGTTACAGCTTCGAGTTTGCCTCATTTGAACCTGGTTTGAACAGTTGGTTGCCTCTGATTGGCTGAAACTTAGTGTTTGGCACAAGAGTAGGTTATAGTTTGTTTATACATCCAGTTAGCTCACTGTTCACTAGGTAGGAAAACCTTGAGGCCAAACTTAAAACACATTAGGAGGCAGCTTTGGGCTAAACTTAATGATTTTCCCTTTTCAGTCAACGTCTCAAAGCTTTAGGCATCGATGACACCCTGTCACCATCATAAATGTACTTCTTTGGTGCCATATCCCACTGGGGAATAGTAGAACAGTGGGTTTTCTAAGGTGGATAAAGGTGAGAGTATAGGGGACCTCCTTGTGCTGGAATCTCCTGTTTACAATAGAAAAACAAAACCTGGTCTGTCTTAGGACCTATCTGCTTCCTTAAAGTTTCAGTTTGATTATGTCACATTTAGCATGAATGACTCCATTTTGGCGGTCTGTTGAGGCCTAGCGCACAAGCTGAGTCCACCATGGCAAATGTGACAGGAGTGGGTGGGGATAAACATATGTATGTAATCCGCCACGTTTAATCAGAGTCTATGAGTTACTTAGAAAGACAAAAAAAAATTAAAAAAATATATATATTATTAAAAAAAAAAATATATATATATATATATATGCGCACACACACAATTTTTGGGGGGAGGACATAATTTAGCCCATAACTATATTCTTCCCAAATTCATATGTTTAAACCCAACTATGGTCTGTGTCCTCTAAAGTTCATGTATTGGAAATTTAACTTCCAATGCAACTGTGTTGGGAGTTGGAGCCTAATGGGAGGTGTTTAGGTCATAAGGACTCTGCCCTTATGAATGGATGAATGCTGCTATAGGCCGGGCACGGTGGCTCAAGCCTGTAATCCCAGCACTTTGGGAGGCTGAGACAGGCGGATCACGAGGTCAGGAGATCGAGACCATCCTGGCTAACACGGTGAAACCCCGTCTCTACTAAAAAATACAAAAAACTAGCCGGGCGAGGTGGCGGGCGCCTGTAGTCCCAGCTACTCGAGAGGCTGAGGCAGGAGAATGGCATAAACTCGGGAGGCGGAGCTTGCAGTGAGCTGAGATCCTGCCACTGCACTCTAGCCTGGGCGACACAGCGAGACTCCGTCTCAAAAAAAAAAAAAAAAA